>NC_059121.1:18507099-18807456 GCF_020740685.1 Jaculus jaculus | reverse complement strand
GAATGCTAGGTCCCCAGCTGATGGGGATTTGGGAATTAACCCCTCGTGGAGGCAGTGTATTATTGGAGACAGGCTTATGGGTATTATAGCCAGTTTCCCCATGGCAGTGTTTGACACACTCTCTTGTTGATATTGTCCACCTGATGTTGGCCAGGGGGTGATGTCCAGCCTCTGCACATGCCATTCTTTTCCCCTGCCATCAAGGAGCTTCCCCTCGAGCCTGTAAGCCAAAATAAACCTCTTTTTTTTTTTTTTTTCCTCACAAGCTGCTCTTGGTTGGGTGATTTCTACCAGCAATGCGAACCTGACTGCAACACCCACTTATTAGAACAATGTAAGGCAAGTATTAAAAGATCATATGCATTCAGAAGTAAATTATGTGTGCTTTCTAACTTTTCTAATTTCCTAATTTTGAATACATTACCCTCTGAAAACCCTTCTGCTATAGACAACTCCACACTCCTGGGACGAACTTCCAAACCAGACACCGTTTATGGGAGGAAGGACTTTATTTGAAACTTTCAGATCCAGGGGCGTTCCAATCCATGGTGACAAAAGCTGGTCCCCCTTCCACAGATCGAAGCAGAGAGAAACCACCAAACAGCCAGCACCCAAAACAAGCACAAAACCTGCCGTAACCAGCAGGGGCCCAGGCAGAGTTCATACTTATCTGCATGCCTTTGGGCTAGAAATCATCTCTGCCCCCAGCGACACCTCTTCCAACTAGGCAGCTGGAAATCCAAGTTTTAATAAAACGGCCGAGTCTATTGCGGGGACATACATTTAAGCTACCTACCACACCTTCTAAATTTTGTAGATAACAAAAAATTCTTGCGGACTCTGGGCAACTGCCAAATGTGCCCATGTTCAACCAAACGGAGCTGTGTTCATTGAAGCAATGGTAGGAATGGTGTCAGGAGCTTTCTAACTTTCACTTCTGTAGAACTCTTCTGTGGGTCTGTTCCGCCCTTCATATGCCTAATTTCTATTCAGCAAGTGTGCTCAAAGCTTGCCTATTGCACCTTTATTTAACCAAGAGTCATGTTTGCATCTGGCTGTCACACTTGTAAGCAACATCACACAACAGGGAAAAGCCCATAGTAGGAACTCCTGGGCCATTTATTAAAATAATGAATCCAAATGTATACAGATCGCAAAGTTCAAATTATTATTTTTTTTACTTCTATGGGCATCTATTTTAATTACATTATTTTTTAAAAATTAAGACCATACTTTGTATGGATGCATCATGTGTTGATACCGTCTTTTCCCTCCTCCATGCCCCCATCGTGCAGGGCGCTCTCCTCGGTTGGGTTTCTGGCATTCCCCATGGCGTTATGAGTGTTTTTGTTTGGTTTATTTTTTTAAGGTAGGGTCTGACTCTAGCTCAGGCTGAACTGGAACTTACTTCATAGGCTCAGGCTAGCCTGGAACTCACAGTGATCCTCCTAACTCTCCTTTTCAAGTGCTGGGATGAAAGGTATGTGCCACCACACTGGAACAAAGTGGAAATTTCTACTTAAGCTCTTAGTGATCCAGTCAATGTGGTGGAAGAGATCACACATGACAATTAGTGCCCCATCACTAAGTACCCTTCTATTACACACTTTCCTCCACCCCAACCTGGCCAGAACAATTCAGTTGCTAGTTAGATTTAATTATTTTTTTAAATTATTTATTTATTTGAGAGCGACAGACACAGAGAGAAAGACATATAGAGGGAGAGGGAGAGAATGGGCGCGCCAGGGCTTCCAGCCTCTGCAAACGGACTCCAGACGCGTGCGCCCCCTTGTGCATCTGGCTAACGTGGGACCTGGGGAACCGAGCCTCGAACCCGGGTCCTTAGGCTTCACAGGCAAGCGCTTAACCGCTAAGCCATCTCTCCAGCCCAAGATTTAATTTTTTTAAAAAATATTTTATTAATTTATTGGGCGGGGGGGGGGGCGGTGAGAGGCAGATAGAGGCAATAGGCATACAAGGACCTCTAGCCACTGTAAATGAACTCCAGACGCATGTGCCATTGTGTGCATTGGGCTTACATGTGTATTGGGGAAGTGAACCTAAGTTCTCAGGCTTGGCTGGCAAGTCCTTTAACCACGAAGCCATCTCTCTAGTCCCTCTGTTTTTTTAAAATTCTGCTTCTTTCAGGCTTGGTAAGAACTGTAGCAGCCAGCTTTATACTTAAGAAGTGAACTCAGTTACTAATATCAGTGTTCTCATTTATCCAAGAAAATAAAATTTCTTTTCCACAGAATTAAAAACATGCTTTCTTTGAGCTTCATAAAGAAAACAATTTTCTTTGGTATTCCAGACCCCCCCCAAAGAATATATAGTCTAGACAGAATATTAGTGAAGTTTTTTTTCCATATTTTCTCACAGGGACAAACTTCATTTTTCCCACAAAATTACATAAGCAGCTCATTGTACCACTTCTTAATAGCATAGAATAAAATCAAAAGAAGAGAAAACAAAAGACAAGTATAAGGTACTTAAATCATATTTCCTAACACAGAATTCTGTTAACATGTATACATTCACACACACTGTAGATACTATACCTTTCCTCACATTTCTAAGCCTTGCCAAATTCAACCTAACGGGATAAGAACAATTTACCCATTGTAATTTCACCAGTAGTTCTCAGACTACAATACATACCAGAGTCTCCTGGAAATCTTTTTATACATGAATACTGCTGAACCTACCTCCAAGGCTTCTGCTTCGTAGACATGAGATGGGATCAGAGACTTTGCATTTCTAATTAGGTCTCAGCTGATTCCAAAAATTGCTCGTCTGAGATGTGACTTACACACTTATTCTATGGTAAACAAGACAACTCTGTGTCTACGGATTCAACCGTAGTATTTGTCTTGCCCTGTCACATTCTCGCTTCTTTTTATTTTATTTTATTTTATTTTATTTTATTTATTTTATTTTGGTCAGTTGTAACTAACTTAACTAATGCTATCTAAATATGTGGAAATATACCCCCCATGCTGAAATTTAGTAAAAGTGTCCATCATTTTCTTGGGGGAGGGGGAAGAAGTGTCGGAGAGACAGCTTAGTGGCTAAGGCATTTCTCGGCAAAGCCAAAGGACCCAGGTTCGATTCCCCAGTACTCACATAAAGCTGGATGCACAAGGTTGTGCAGATATCTGAAATTTGTTTACACAGCTAGAGGCCTTGGCATGCCCATTCACTCTGTGTCTGCCTCCCTCTCTCCCCCCAATAAATAAATAAGTAAGTAAAAAAATAAATAAAACTGCAATACAATTCTTGTAAGAGGGCTTTATCTTCCATAGAAAAGATGCTTTGCTTTGACTGCAACGTCTTTGTTCAGAAGCCAATCTGGCAATTAAGCTGGTGTAAGCTGTAGGAGTCATCTGTTTAACATGACGATAGCGCAGCCCTGCATATGCTCTGAAACAAGGGCCTGCACACAGTACATCTGAGGTTGTAGCTCCTTCTCTCCCCTGTTGCTGATTCTCAATACTCATAGCCACTAAAGCAAGGGGGGAGATTTTTCAATCCTGCCACCTCCTCCCCCGTTTCCATTTATACTCTTACCTCAGTGGAATGAGCAAAAGTCACCTTCTTGAAATACTCTGTAGACTTGGTCACAAGCCCACTAACAAGCCAGAAGTTTTATATCTTGTTTGTGCCAAAGGCTTTTCATGAATGTCTATGCTTATGCTATCATATCATGGAAGGCAAACCAAGGTGAAAATCCAGTTTAGAAATGGACTGGTTAGGACATGGAGAGATAGCTTAGTGGTTAAGGCAATTGCCTGTGAAGCCTAAGGTCCTAGGTTCTATTCCCCAGGACCCACATAAGACAGATGCACAAGGTGGTGCATGCATCTGGAATTCACTGGCAGTGGCTGGAGGCTCTGGTGCACTCATTCTCTCTCTCTGCCTCTTTTTCACCTGCTCTGTCTGTCTGTCTCTAATATATATGAAGTAGACATGGGAGAAGGGTTATTTTCTTTCTGTGTGGTAGACATATTTCAATGTTATTATTAGGATGACTTTACATCCATTATTTATGGAATAGGCTGACTTTAGCAAGGGTGCTCACCATGTTAAAAAAAAAAATGGCTTCAGAAGCATCTAAGCTCAGTGTTCTGTGACCATGACAGAGTGTCACATATGTTCCCATTCTTCTAGGATTTTTTTTTTTCCTGTAAATTGGCATCATATTCTATCTTGTTCACTGTTCTTTATTCATAGAATTTAAAACACTTCTCAGAAGATGGAAAATACTTGCTATGTAGCATTTCATGCCAGACTATCACTGTAAGATTTATGGGAAATAACCATCAAACAGTAGGGTGTCACACAAGAGAAAAGTTTGTAAGTTATATAGTACCAAGGCAGAGGTCAATTCTGCAAGTGAAAGATGTGACCAGGTTAAGAAAGATGTAAAGTCCTCTAACACTCTGATCACCAAGCAGAAGGCAATGAAATTTATGAAATATTTCCTTTTGCTTTTCAAGAGTCCTGGCACCTGGTTTCACACATGAACAATGCTCGAATGAATAACACATTTTTTTTCACTTAAATTTTCACTTTATACACAGAAAAGAATTCCTCATTAGATACCACCCACACCCCTGTTTCTATTGGGACTACAGTTTTGGCTAAATGTTTTCTTGGATTATTAGGTCAGCACATGTGATCAGTATTTCTTCTTAACAGTAATGCTCTTCTGAAAGCCTTGTCACTGTTTTGCAGGTGTATCCATATATGCGTCTTCACATCCCCTTTAGCTGAAATTACTCATCATGGCTTCAGCCTGCCTCCTTCCTCTAAGAGTCTTGACATGTTGGGAATTGTTAGAAGTGCTCCAGGCACCAAGAGGAGGTGCCACTGATCTCTTTGCCTAGGAGTAACTGCTGGCTTTTACATAACCTACGTTTCTCCCCAGGGTCCTGAATCACTACTTCACAAATACTAAATCCTGCACTGGACACGGGCATCATGGTAGTGTTGCCACTTCTTTTTTATTTTGTTTTAAATTTTACTTATTTTATTATTTATTTGAAAGAGCGAGAGAGGGAAAGAGGCAGAGAGAGAGAGAGAGAGAATGGGAGTGTCAGGGCCTCCAGCCACTGCAAAGGAACTCCGGTCGCATGTGCCCCCTTGTACATCTGGTGTGGCCGCTTCTTTATATCAACTGTAACCCAAGACAAGCTAATCCAAGCCAGACTCTCATGGCCTGAGGTCCCCTTTCCTCCAATGACTCACAACACTATTCTCCACAAGCAAATCAGTTTTCCCAGATATCTTTGCTATCCGAGTGCAGTATTTTATTTTTTCTGTAAATTTCAGATTTATTGCCTAGTCCTCATTGCTGAAATCCTATTGGATCCCTCACAAACACGCCAAATCCCGGGTAGTACAATTTTGCTGTCTCAAGTTCATTTTCAGGGCTAAGTACATACCAGTGAGTAGTCACTCAACACCCAACTGACACAGAGCACAGTGAGCGCAGACCCTGAAAAGGCAGCAGGGCAAAGAACAGGCCCTCAGTGCAGCAACATGCATATGCATTTCTTTTTACAGAATCATGTAATTGGTGAATTCTCATATCTAGGGAAGACAAAATGGATGTACTATTTTAGCACTCCCCTCCCCAAAGAATTCTCCCACCTCATTTCTGCACAGAAATTTCATTTCATGGAAAAGTTCTTCAGTTTTTAACATATGATATCATTGCATGCCAAGTAGTTTGCTATTTTAAGCATTATAAAATGCTCTCGTCAAAAAATGTTGGCGTCCCATGTGCTATGTATTTTATTTATATATATATATATATATGATGCAGGACAGATCTCTCTTGAAGTTCTGTTTAAAATATATCCACAAGGTTAGACAAGCATAATCAAAAAAAAAAAAAAAAAAGCAGATGATCTACCCAGACAACAAAACATGCCCTACTGGTGCTAGAATCTGAAATTTTGTTAAAATGAGTTTGGAAATTAATAATGCAATATATCAGTTTAAAAAAAAGGCAATATTGCCTACTATTGGACACTATGCAAACCTCAGACATGAACAGTCCAAACTCCTCCCAAAATAAAAGCCAATTGGGATGAACCGCCCAGAAAGCATTAAAGGAATCAAATGGGAACACTGCCAGCTGGTTGGCCACCCATGACAAGCAAAACCAAGTGAGAATATTGATGCTTATTCTTCGGGTATAATAGAAGGCGCGAGCGGAGAGAGGATCTGCTGAGTCAGGTCGCGTTGAGATAAGGAGTGACCAAGCAGTTCTCTTCAATTAATTGCCAGCTGTATGATTTGGGCTAACGCCAATGAGTCTTTCATCATGCCACAGAAATAAATCATTCCCAACTCAGGTGCTGGCACGGTGCTGGGAATTCATGCGCCCAGAAGTTGAGAGAAGAAGGACAGTTGATTACACTGAGTTTTGTGAGTATCTTTCAGTAATCACTTTTGAGAACACCGAGTCCAGGCTAATGGTAAAAATGTCCCAGTGGGTCCATTCTGGCTTGAATTTTTGTCTGGAGGGACAGATTCTTAGAAGGGAGGCAGCAAACAGTAGAAACGGCCTCAGCCAACGCCTGTCGATTTTCTTCACTAATGAATGAGACACACACTCAACCCCGCACAGCTACAGGAGAAGCTGCAAAGAGCCATTCATCTGCAAGAATTCATGACAGACGGAAAACAAAGGCCAGTTCAAGGTCACTACAGAAATGTGGGGGAGGGCGAGGAGGGAGGTTTAGAGAGCTCAAGTGACTGCTTGTTCATTCAGAAAAGATGAGCCACCCCAGCTAGGTGCCTGTCCCCGGCATCACAAGTCCATGTGTGTCCTGGCAGACTAGCCACATTCCCGTCTGTCTGGATGGAAAAGTGCCCACCCACAAACCAGACCTTTTCATTATGGGAACTAAGCTTCCACGTCAGGCAAACTTCATTCCCCCATTGCTTCATGTAAACACCTCTACTTTGGGGATTTTATTTTTTAAGAGGGGGAAAAAAAATTCTGCTTGAAAGCATATTGAACCCCAGCAGGGACGGTCACAAAAATAAAAGATAATAAATGGACATAAAAGCTGTTCTGTAAATAATGAAACAGTCGTAGGTCCTTCTGGGGATGGGCTGTTATCTACTCGATCCCTTAATTTTCAAACTGAAGCCCTAGAAGTTTGAACAGAGAAGTGTAATCATTCCCAGGCCTGGGTCAACCAAACCACGCAATGGTTTCGCATCTGAGGCAAGCAAGGCCATAAATCCTGTCGCAGAGACAGGAGGAGAGCTGTGGAAATGGGACCATCATCATTCGCTCCCAGCCCCAGAGGAAACTAGGCACAAGAAACAGAGGGCTGGCAGCAAATTCCTTGCCCTGCCCATTCACCCAAGAAGGATCATCTCATGGATTGAATTACCCAGTTGACGCTAGCTAGCCGGTCCTATGCCAGAGGGCAGAAGTCACAAGACCGCCGAAGACCAAGGTGGCTTTGATTTCGACAGAGCTGCCTGCTCTCTAATTGGAACACAGAGAAACGCTGAAAAGAGGGCTCCTCACCCTGTCTGGAAATGAGCACCCACATCCTGACATGCATTTCTGAGGAGGTCTTTGGGGGACCATGGTCTCAGGATTTACCCATTGAAATCTGTCAGCACCAGAGTGGTATGAAATTGTCTTTACTGCTGTGGACACAGAAGGAACAGAGCAAACCAGTGGTTCTTAGTTACGTTCAGAACAACAGAGAGAAATGTAACATACGCCATAAGTGTGACTCTTTCCCAAGTTAGTTACTCACATGCAGTGAATATGAACAGGTATGGTGTCTTGACAGTACAGTACATTTCCCAAGTAGGAAATTATTTCTTTTTAGAAACTGATTCTTTTGTTTTCAAATGTTTTTATTTCATTTGTTTGAGAGAAATGGAGGGAGGAAGAGACAGAGAGAGAGAGAGAGAATGCATACACCAGAGCCTAGCCACCACAAAGGAACTCCAGATGCATGTGGCACCATGGGCATCTGGCTTATTCAGGAAAATGACTCTTACCATGACATTTTTTTTCTCTTTATTTTCCAGCACTCTCAACCACACCCAGATGTGAACATGAAAATACAACATTTTGACCACTGTCCAAAGCATTGTCTTGTCTTTATATATGTTGTTATGTAGCTGAAAGAGTGTCTATTTCAACTGCATGGACTAAAAAAAAAAAATACATATAAATAGAATAACAGATTATCTTATTAAAGTGTTGATGCATTTAGACATAGGTATATGTCCTTCACTCAGCAATGAACTGAATAATTGATAACATTGCTCTTTAATCTTTTCCTTTTCATCTGTTCCATGAAGGAAAATAAGAAGTGTGACAAGTTTGAAATCCAACCCACTCTACAAATCTTAAGCTCTGTGCTGGATAATAGTCATGCATTCTCATCCTCAAATGCAACAGTCCTGTAGCAGTAATATCACTAAATCAAAATCACTAGCTGTATCTTGAATTTTCTCTTTTTCTGTGTGGGGGAGTGGGGCTTCATTTGGCCATGTTTCTTTCACACTGTAATTTCTTTAAAGGTAGGAACTGCATCTCATTTATGTCTTCATTCTCAATGCCTAGAATGGGCCCTAACAGCTGAGGTGAGACCCATTCAGCCAGTAGCCAGCAGAGCTGGGCTTGTCATCCAGAGACGTCTCATTCCCACAGCCCCCATGTTATAAAAAACATCGCAGTTCATCGGCCACGCTTTGCGGAAGAATGGATGTCAGAATTAGCTTACTCAGTTCTGTCCCGGGGCGTTCTCCATCAGGAGTTTGTTAAGAAATATTTGCTTGCAAAGAATCCATACATCCCAAGTTCGCTGGTCCCTAAAACCATAGATAACTAGAAGCTACACATTCAGATAAAAATTAGCCTCCATAGAAGGTGCAGGCATTCATATTAAACATGAATGAGAATTTACTTTGTTGCACAATAGCTTGGCTTTTCATTCAGATTTTAGGTAAAAAAATAAATAACCGAACATCATTTTTACTTGGAAGAACTATTTCAAGCAAAATTCTGAGTGCTCTCTGCATGAACGATTCTAGTTTTTATTTCTTTTTTAAAATTTTTATTTATTTATTTGAGAGCGACAGAGAAAAAGAGGCAGAGAGAGAAAGAGAATGGGCATGCCAGGGCCACCAGGAACTGCAAATGAACTCCAGATGCGTGCGCCCCCTTGTGCATCTGGGTCCTGGGGAATCGAGCCTTCAACTGGGGTCCTTAGGCTTTACAGGCAAGCGCTTAACCACTAAGCCATCTCTCAAGCCCTAGTTTTTATTTCTTGTTGCATAAATGCACATGTAAACACAATCATAATTCCATTGCTCTGCACAGCATGTCAGTTAAGAAGACAAATATATGGCAAACTCATTTTTTTTTTTTTTTTGTAAGAAACTAAGTGAAAGAGTTTTAACTTCGGAGAGAATATTACAGCCCCCAATCCTGAGGATTTTCAGGTGTGTGGTTTTGTTGATACTGTGGAAAACTCGCATCTACCAAATCACTTTTTTCTACCCTCACCCTAATTCTACTTGTAGTAAGCAATGTTAGTATTAATAAATAAATTCATTAATTAAACCAGAGAATTGAATATTAGGCAGCAAACTAGTTGTTTAGTTTATAATTATAATTATAAATTAAACTAAACCAATTATAGATTCACATGTAACCAACAGTGGAGAAAGCCAGCTGAGGCTGCCTAGTTGAATGATAGACACTGGATCCCTGGTTCATGACACTTCCAAAGGGTTGAGTAATTAAACATGTTTCTATTCAGAAGAAAAGTAATTCTAAACCAGCAGAGATTATGTCTATCTTCATAGCAGTACTGTAGTAAAATAAAAGTACTATGATTATGGGCTGGAGAGATGGCTTAGCGGTTAAGCGCTTGCCTGTGAAGCCTAAGGACCCCGGTTCGAGGCTCGGTTCCCCAGGTCCCACGTTAGCCAGATGCACAAGGGGGCGCACGCGTCTGGAGTTCGTTTGCAGAGGCTGGAAGCCCTGGCGCGCCCATTCTCTCTCTTTCCCTCTCTCTGTCTTTCTCTCTGTGTCTGTCGCTCTCAAATAAATAAATAAATAAAATAAAAAATAAAATAAAGTTTAAAATAAAAGTACTATGATTATGGGCTGGAGAGATGGCTTAGTGGTTAAGCGCTTGCCTGTGAAGCCTAAGGACCCCAGTTTGAGGCTCAATTCCCCAGGACCCACATTAGCCAGATGCACAAGGGGGCGCATGCGTCTGGAGTTCGTTTGCAGTGGCTAGAGGCCCTGGTGCGACCATTCTCTCTCTTTCTGCCTCTTTCTCTCTCTGTCACTCTCAAATAACTAAATAAAAATAAAAATAAATTTTAAAAAAGTACTATGATTTTAAAATGGACAAGGAGACCTCCAAAGCCACTCTGAATGGAGTCCATAAAAGTCACAGTCTAGACTTAAGTTGGATTACACACAGCCCGTCTTTGTCAGGTTGGCATGGTATTACAATTGTTGAAATGCTAGAAGCACATTAATATCATGTCCTTTTCGGTTTTCTTTCCCATCATAAAATCCAATCTCTGGAGAAATATTGAAGATTCTTGTCAATTGGATTGAATATGGGAACAATATCAATCACAAAATTCAATTTAACAGGGTGATGAAAAAAAAAAAGCATTTACTAAGACATGCAAGGTATGCCTCTTTTGTTTGATACTTCTCTTCTCTTACTGGAACAATTTAGAAATGACTTAAATTTCAAAGGAATGGAAGGAAAAAGACAAGCTGCATACTAGAATCAAGTGCGCTAATTTATAATTGTAACTGCTTACCAGTGTGCTTCTTATTAAAAAAAAAAAAAAGAATTAACTGATTAATGAACATTGACTTGGCTGTCTCAGCTGAGTAATACCTGGATCTAGGGTGACACTTGGTACTCGGTCGTATCAAATTGCAGAGTCAATATTTTTTTAATTTTATTTTTATTTATTCATTTGAGAGTGTCAGAGAGAGAAAGAGGCAGAGACAGAGAGAGAGAATGGGCACACCAGGGCCTCCAGCCACTGCAAACGAACTCCAGACGCGTGCGCCCCCTTGTGCATCTGGCTAACGTGGGACCTGGGGAATCGAGCCTCGAACCGGGGTCCTTAGGCTTCCCAGGCAAGCGCTTAACCACTAAACCATCTCTCCAGGCCCAGAGTCAATATTGAATTAGTAATCTACACTTAGTCAGTAGTGAAAAGAGCTGGCCAAGGGCACTTGCATGTCGTTGAGACGGGATACCAGGATCCCATGTGCAAGTCAGGAGCTGCGGCAGCACACCTGCCTGCGAGGTAAGAGGAAGGAAGTGGAGATGAGAATTTCCCACAGGCTCTGGGCCAGCTCATGTGCTAATTCAGCAGTGAACAGGAAACCTGGGCTCACATGAGGTGACAGCCGAGGAGGATCCACACCTAAAAAGTTGTCCTGTAACCTCCACGCATGTGCTATGGTATACATGTGCCCATGCTTACACATATCTCACACACACACACACTCTCTCTCTCCACACACACACACACACACACACACACACACAAAATATGCTGGGCCAAAGCTAAGATCGGGCCTGTCTTTCCCACAGAGTACAATACAAGGAGCAGTTTTGTAGGCTCTGCATTTCATACCAACCAAATTTTTATCTCAATATATTTTTTTTTGTTTATTTTTATTTATTTATTTATTTAGTTAGTTAGTTAGTTTTTTTGAGGTAGGGTCTCTCTGTAGCCTAGGCTGACCTGAAATTCACTATGTCATCTCAGGGTAGCCTTGAACTCATGGCGATCCTCCTACCTCTGCCTCCTGAATGCTGGGATTAAAGGCGTGCGCTATTATTATTTATTTATTTGAGAGTGATAGACAGAGAGATAAAGAGGCAGAGAGAGAGAGAATAGGCATGCCAGGGCCTCCAGCCACTGCAAACGAACTCCAGATGCTTGTGCCCCCTTGTGCATCTGGCTAACGTGGGTCCTGGGGAATTGAGCCTTGAACCCGTGTCCTTAGGCTTCACAGGCAAACGCTTAACCGCTAAGCCATCTCTCCAGCCCTTCTGCCTCAGTAGTATGACTGTGCAACCTGTGAGTCACTTGTACATTTGTCCATTAACAGGATGTCCATTTACTTATTTTACCCTTTCTCTCTCTAGTTTGAATAATTTGGTGGAACAGAGAGGAAAGGAAATGACAAGGAGTTGAACTCAAACACATGAAGGTATGGAGTCTGTCAAGTATCTCAACATGGAAGGACTTAGGAATTAATGACTGAAAAGAACATTTAACATTATCAGCACATGGTATTTTTAGGGGAAAGAGAAGTTGTAGCGCATACATTATTCACATTCTAATATTTAGGAGGGAAATTTTTAGGATTTCTAGCACATTTGAAATATGTTTCTTCAAAACTATGCAAGAGAATTAAAATGTAATTAACATTTAATTAAAATTTAATTAATCTGGGCTGGAGAGATGGCTTAGCGGTTAAGCGCTTGCCTGTGAAGCCTAAGGACTCCGGTTCGAGGCTCGGTTCCCCAGGTCCCACGTTAGCCAGATGCACAAGGGGGCGCACGCATCTGGAGTTCGTTTGCAGAGGCTGGAAGCCCTGGCGCGCCCATTCTCTCTCTCTCCCTCTATCTGTCTTTCTCTCTGTGCCTGTCGCTCTCAAATAAATAAATAAAAAATTTAAAAAAATATTTAAAAAATAATTTAATTAGCCGGGTGTGGTGGCGCACGTCTTTAATCCCAGCACTCGGGAGGCAGAGGTAGGAGGATCGCTGTGAGTTCGAGGCCACCCTGAGACACCATAGTGAATTCCAGGTCAGCCTGGGCTAGAGTGAGACCCTACCTTGAAAAACCAAAAAAAAAAAAAAAAAAAAAATTAATCTAATTAATTAAATTAAAATTAATAGAATTAAAATAAAAATATCTTTTTACCATAATGAAGCATGAGATAAGATTATATAAATTATATGTGAAAGAAAGAAGTCCTAACAACCTCAAAGAAACATTCACATTTTTACATAGCTAAAGTTTATACATGATTGCATTATTTTTTCCTTTTGTTTATTTGTTTATTTATTTATTTACTTTTGAGTTAGGGCCTCACTCTAGGCCAGGTTGTCCTGGCACTCACTTTGTAGTCCCAGACTGGCCTCAAAATCACAGCCATCCTCCTACCTCTGCCTCCTAAATGCTGGGATTAAAGGTGTGCGCCACCATGTCCAACCTATTATCTCGTTTTAGATAACGAGGACAATGTCTCATTTAATATGTAGGTCAGCTGACAGAGAGCTCTGTTAATGAAATAAAGCAAAATTTTATGTTTGTTTTCCTTTCAAAAGACAGTTTTCAATAGCAAATGACCACATAAATAGCCTTCCAAGATGGCGTAGTGGCACATGCCATTAATCCCAGCACTTGGGAGGCAGAGGTAAGAGGATTGCTGTGAGTTCAAGATCATCCTGAGACTACAGAGTGAATTCTAGGTCAGCCTGAACTAGAGTAAGACCCTACTTTGAACCCCCCCCCCAAAAAAAAGAAAGTAAGTTTGAAAGAAACTAGAACTTTAAAGGTTTTAGAGTTACACTTTAATCCCAGCACTCATGACATTGGTGTAGAAGGTAAGGTAGAAGAGAAAGAATTAGAGGTAATGTAGCATTCTTAACATATGAATTATTTTTCTAATTGCTGTATATGTCTGTATACATCCCATCTTATTTTGAAAACAGTACTCAAAATTTCCATTAAAGAGCCATCCCTACAATTGTTAAGATTGCCCTCCACATTAATGATTCTCAGTGGAATTACAGTGGATTCAGTTTTTATAGTATCTTTTTAAATTTTTCATTTATTTATTTGAGAGAGAGAGAGAAAAAAAGAGAGAGAGAGAGACAGAGGGAGAAAGAGAGAATTGGCATGTTAGGGCCTCAGCTACTGCTAATGAATGTCAGATGCGTGTGCCACCTTGTGCATCTAGCTTACGTGGGTTCTGAGTAATCGAACCTGGGTCCTTTGGCTTTGCATGCAAGTACCTTAACTGCTAAACCATCTCTCCAGCCTAAATATTTAATTTATTTCAGAGAGACGGGGGGGGGGGGGGAATGCATATAAAGAGAGAGACAGAGCACACCAGGGCCTCTAGCACTGCAAATGAATTCCAGATGCATGTGCCACCTTGTGCATCTGGCTTTCATGGGTCCTGGGGAATTGAACCTGAATCCTTAGTCTTCATAGGCAAGCTCCTTAACCACTAAGAAATCTCACCAGGCCACTGCAGTGGATTTTGGATTGGCATTTGACCTGAGTCTGCCCATCTCAAGTCAGCCCTCAATTTTTCTTGAAACCATTGGGAGACAAAGGTTCTCATGGCTTTGTAATTATGTATAAAAGTGGAAATATGTCCCATGCTGATTTGACTCTTCTTTTTTTCTGCTACCACATTTTAAAGTGTCTGAAAAAGTCAAGGAAGGAGAGGGAGGGAAAGACAAAGAGACTGACATTCTAATTACATCAAGAGAGGTTGTGAAACAAACCATGCAAACATTACAACCAGCCACACAGCCTTAACTTCCTTTTTAAAAATATTTTATTCATCTAGTTGCAAGCAGATACATACATACATACATACATACATACATACATACATACATACATATATATATATATATATGTATATATATATATATATATATGGAGAGAGAGAGAGAGAGAGAGAAGAGAGGAGAGTATAGGCATGCCAGGGCCTCTAGCCTCTGCAAACAAATTCCAGATGCGTGTGAGACTTTGTGCATGTGGCTGACATGGGTCCTGGGGAATCGAAGCCTAGTTGTTAGGCTTTTGCAGACAAGTGCCTTAACTGCTGAGCTATCTCTCCAGCCCTTTGGCTTACATTTCTAAGAACTTGTTTGCTGCCTTTCTGTTCAAGTCTGTTTCAATTTGATTTCTATTACTTTCAATTAATGAGGGACTAAACTGACTATGCTCTGTTTTACTTCACAGAACTTAAGGAAACCACACTGATTCCAGTAACCCCACTGAGGAGGGCCTCCAGGTAATGGGAGCTGGGGTGAGGGGATAAAAGAGAATAAAATAAAATAAAAATATAAAAGGAAGCCAGGTGTGGTGGCGCATGCCTTTAATCCCAGCACTGGGGAGGCAGAGGTAGGAGGATTGCCATGAGTTCGAGGTGACCCTGAGACTACATGGTGAATTCCAGGTCAGCCTGAGCTAGAGTGAGACCCTACCTTGAAAAACTAATAAGAAGAAGAAAAAAATAAAAAGAATAAGAAATCTGGCCATGATGCAAGTCTTCTCTTGGTTACTTTGTCTTTACTGCCTGTGTGTTTGAGAGTAAAGGACTCTAATAGTTTTTTTCTCATAAAATTTGTACAAAGTCATTCATGCACCAAAAACATAAGTGCACCCCAAATATGTGTCAAGCACCCCCACATGAGGTACAAGAGATTAATAACCAGACACAATAGGCCAATGCTGTATGTTCATAAAACACGCTATCTAATGAGAGCAATCAACCATTATTTAGTAAAAGAAGAGATTCACCATCTAAGTGCTTAAGATAGCCATGTACAAAACAGAGAACATAAAAGCAGGAAAGGGTATATACAAAATTTGGCCTTGAGGGCTGGGAAGATGGCTAAGTGGTTAAGGCACTTGCCTGCAAAGCCTAACGACCCGGTTTCTGTTCCCCAGTACCCATGCAAAGCTGGATGCACAAAGTGGTGCATGTGTCTGGTGTTCATTTGTAGTGGCACTTTTCCCTGAAATACCTATATTTCCCCCCTCCTTATAAATAAATAAATACATTTTTTAAAAAAGAATATTTGGCCTTCATGATGGATCTTGTTCCATTAAGGACAAGATGTTAAGCAAACACACAAAGAACTTGGGTAAGAGGGAGAGTTAGCCTAGAAGGCACTTGCAGCTCAATAGGTTGCCAAATTTTACCTCCTTCCACAAGACACAAATTTCTTCCATTGACTTGGCACTAGAACTTTTGCCTGCTAGGTCTCCAGGAAAGTGGGCATGCTTGTTGTTTTACTTGGTAAATAGAAACGTTGGATAGGTCGCTATAAGATCCACGGATCTGTGTTATATTCACTCCCAGAAAAAGGCTGGCATGTGAATTGCTGATTAATTTTATAAAGCAGCCGGAGCTCCTGGGGCAAACGCGGTATGTCAACACCAACCCTAAACAAATAGCAGGCATTGGCTAAGTCCTCCGGTGGTGTTAAGCAAATAAAATATGTTCCCTCTTCGAAGTTCATGACGTCTACCAGGTTAAGCAAGAATGAGGCACAGCATTTTTTTCAAAAGCCACATTTGTACCCAGAGTATACGGCCTCCAAACAACCATTGCAGAGTGTCAAGTATTTAATAGCAAATTAAAAACGTGTGATTTTCATTTCATGATCACGATGTGCACTCAAAACCATTGGACATATTTCATTTTATCATTCTCCAGGCCACTCTACCATTCATCAGGAATAACAGTCGAGTTATGTTCCTTATAGAATAAAGCAGAATCCTTTTTCCAACAATGTCTAGAGCATACACAAATCTCTGCTTAGAAAAAAAGATTATTCGCAAACATCCCATTCCTTAAAGCTTCTCAGTGTGAATTCTGATAAAAGAAATTTACTATTACCAACAATTTTCTACAGGGTTCCAAATACTAGAAAAAGTGACAAACGTGTGTAAAAGTATATAACATGAGATTGCTTTGTGATTTAGAGATCTGTAGGGATCTCATCACATTTCAGTTCCATTCTTTGTCCTCTTTACCCAACTCCAAAGCAGAAGGGACATTTGTGATAATGAAAGCATAACACACACACACACACACACACACACACACACAATGTGTAAATAAATACCAAGATGTATATTTTACTGAAACAAAGCATAACTTGGGTCATGCCTTGGTTTCACTCTGTTAACTCCAAAGTATAATGGGGAAAAATCATATATCTCAAGGTAATTTATCAATCACTGTTCAGGAATTATGAAGCAGTTTTGCTGGAAGCCTTTAGAATTGATTGTTTGTTATTAATTTCACAGATGAAGAAAGTGTGTCTCCAAGAGGTCAATTCATTAGGAATGTAAAAATTAACCACAGCAGGGGCTACAGAGATGGCTCATCAGTCAAGACACTTGCCTGAAAAGCCTAAAGATCAAAGTTCTATGCTCCAGTACCCACATAAATCTCAATGGACTGTGGTGTGTGCATCCGAGTTCTTTTGCAGTAGCTGGAAGCCTTTGCATTCCCTCTCTCTCTCTCTCTCTCTCTCTCTCTCTCTCTCTCTCTCTCTTCTGTGTGTGTGTGTGTGTGTGTGTGTGTGTTTCTTCTCTCTAGCTCTGCTTGCAAAGAAATTAAAAAAAATAATTAATAAAAAAGCAACTATAACAGCTTCAGCTATAGCTACTAATATTTACCCGGGATATCTCCCATGAGAGAGAAAGAGAAAAGAAAGAGAGGGGTGTGTGTGTGTGTGTGTGTGTGTGTGTGTGTGTGTGTGTGCGCGTGCTCACATGCTGAAACAACATCTTGCTATATAAGTCAGGCTGGCTTCAAACTCTTGATTCTCTTGCCTTGCATCCTGAGAGTTGGAAGTATAATCATGTACTACTGGAGTCATGTGTCACCTTGACTGACTTAAACGTACTTCTTTTTTATTTTTGAAAAGACTTTTATTTATTCATTTGAGAGTGACAGAGAGAGAAAGAGGCAGATGGAGTGCGAGAGAGAGAGAATGGGCGCACCAGAGCTTCCAGCCACTGCGAATGAACTCCAGAAGCACGCGCCCCCTTGTGCATCTGGCTAACGTGGGTCCTGGGGAACCGAGCCTCGAACCCGGTCCTTAGGCTTCACAGGCAAGCGCTTAACCACTACGCCATCTCGCCAGCCCTTAAACGTACTTCTTATTTTAAAATAATGACCTCACACATTATTCTCCTTATTTGAGGGGGTTGGTGCTCTCATTGTTTAATATTTTTATTTTTATTGTATTTATTTATTTGAGAGAGGGAGAGACAGAAAGAGAGAAAGAGGCAGACAGAAAGAGAGAATGGGCACACCAGAGCCTCTAAGTCACTACAAATGAACTCCAGATGCATAAGCCACCTTGTATGTCTGGCATTACATGGTTACTGTGGGAACCAAAGTCCAGTTTCTAGGCTTTGCAGGCAAGTGCCTTAACTGCTAAGACATCTCTCCAGCCCCTGGTGCTTTCATTTTTATGAAAACGTGATAATACACAGTGATGGAGTTAAATCTTTTCACACTTTTGTGTTTCTTATTTTGCTGGTAAAATTCCTACAGTTGAAACAGCTGGTTTATAAAGTGTCACCTTTTAAAGATTTTAGTGATTGCTGATAGGTTTCTAAAAGATATTCTATATGTATCCACAATCTTTTTTAAAACTTTTATTGTAATCCAATTTGTTTTTTGTTTGTAGTTGGATATTTTGGTCTTATTGGCAATGTCTCTTTTAAGACTTAATTACTAACTTTCAGTGAGGTCATTATTTTTTCTTAGTGAGTCCTTAGAGTTAGTCATGCATGAAATGTAAAGTCCCTTTGACAACACTGGAGCAGACTGTCCTATCTGGCATTTTCTTTTACATGTTATTTATTTTATTTTAAATTTTCTAGCATATTTTATTTTTAATGTACGTAAATATATACTGCACGTTTTCATAATGCTTTTCACCTCTGGCGAGAAACTTAGAAATGCCGTCCCTACTTGAAAATTTAAACAAACATCCCTTTATACCCTATTTCAGTAATTTGGCTAAATTACTTTTTATTGGTTTTATGTATAAAGTTCACCTTATATCTTAATCAAATGGCATTTTAATTGTATTTCAATTAAAACTTTGTTCGATGTGCATTTTTAACCAATATGTAAAATAATCCAAGTTTATATTACCTTCTGAAATGATTGCCTATTTTCTTGATGCTGTTTGGAAAGACATCCTTTTATTCACTGATTTAAGTGTCACTTTAATCATAGTTTTTTTTTAATTTTTGGTTTATTTTTATTTATTTATTTGAGCGTGACAGACAGAGAGAGAAAGAGGCAGAGAGAGAGGAGAGTGGACGCACCAGGACTTCCAGCCACTGCAAACGAACTCCAGACGCGTGCACCCCCTTGTGCATCTGGCTAATGTGGGTCGTGGGGAATCGAGCCTCGAACTGGGGTCCTTAGACTTCACAGGCAAGCTCTTAACCACTAAGCCATCTCTCCAACCCAATCATAGTTTTAAACATACATATATACGGATACATCCATCCACTTGTGCATAATACATACAGCACGTGGGTCTTATTTAAACTTTTCAAATGATCTTTAGTTAATTCTTCACCTAGATCACTGTCACAATTCTAACTTTCTTTCTTTCTTTTTTTTTACAATTTAGTTTCTGTCATGGCAAAGTTTACATCTGTGCACACTTCATATAATGGGTAGCTTTTCAAATTTATCATGACTATCCCCCCCCTTTTAAAGTATTTATTCACTTAGTATTTTTTTTAATTGGATTTGCAAGCAAAGTGAAAGAAAGAATGAATAATGTTCCAGGGTTTCTTGCCAGTACAAATGAACTTAAGAAACACACACCACTTTGTGTGTATCGATTTATATGCGCAAATCTAATCAAACCGTACTTGAGAGGTTTTGCAAATAAGTGTCTTTAACCACCGAGCAGTTTTCCCAGCCCAGCTCTCCCATGTATCTTGTCCCTCAGATAATTTTTTTTTGTCTGCATGAGCATTGGAATGTTTATTTTCCATTATAATTTTTAAACAGTTATTACTGTGACTGAAAGGCTAGTGAATTCCTTATAGGTATTTTGTAGTTGGTCATCTTACTGCATCACCCTATTTTTGCTAATATCTTTCAGCTAATTCCTTTGACTTTTCCAGGTAAATAAACAAGTTACTGCAAAGTCACATTCTTCTCTGATGTTTAAAACTCCTGGCCTGACTGAACTTTCCAAACACATAATATATAGTAAATTATATCATAGTGCTTCTATTAGGATGACTTTAATAGAAATGATTCACACTTAAAACCACATTTGAGCCTTGGAAGGCATTGCTACATCCTTAAGACCTATAAAATATTGAGCTCATCAAAATGTCCATATAGATAATTGAGGGGGGAAAGAAGAAAGAATGAGAAATCAAAAGAGAAGAGGGATTACACAGAAAGAGGAGTGAGTTCATTATAACTGGGAGGAGGAAAAGAGAAAAATTTAAGAAAATGGGAGGGGATCATGATTAGATTACAATACGTTCACATATTAAAATTCTCAATAAAACATGTTTGGATATTGAAACATGTTATATTCTTCCATTTTTATTTCATTTGGTTCTCAAAAATAAAAGCAATGAATGGATATTAAGTTTTCGTCCAAATGCCACTCTGCCATTTGTCATTAAAAACTGATTGCTTTCTCCTTTAGTTTATCAATAGGATGACTTCTTCAAGAAAAATTTCCTTGCACTAAACCATGAGCATTTATGAAAGCAACCTTTAAAATATATATATATATATATATATATATATATATATATATATATATGTATGTATGTATGTATGTATTAGAATCCTTAACAAAACTCTTAATTCTAGCCAGATGTGGTGGCACACATCTTTAATCCCAGCTCTTGGAAGGCAGAAGTAGGAGGAGACCACATAGTGAATTCCGGGTCAGACTGGGCTAGAGTGAGACCGTACATCAAAAAGCAAAACAAAAGAAAACAAAAAGCTCATGATTCTATCTACTAATATAATAAACTTAAGAGTTTACATCTTTTAAAAATACTTGTATTTATTTATTTATTTGAGACAGAAAGGACAGAGAGGAAAAGAGAGCAAGAGAGAATGGTCACACCAGGGCATCCAGCCACTGCAAACAAAGTCCAGACACATGCACCATCTTGTACATCTGGTTTACGTCAGTCATGGAGAATCGAACCTGGGTCTTTTGGCTTTTGCATGCAAGCTCCTCAACAGCTAAGCCATTTCTCCAGCCCAAGTTTACCTCTTTATTTAAAACAAAGGTTGGATGAAATATTTAGCATTACAGTTATGTCATGTCTCCTTTATATTAAAATGACAAAACCATGTTTCCTTTAATAAACTCCAAAACAATTCAAATAATATAATATTTGCTTATGAAAAATTTAGAACACTTTCTCAAAATTGTTCTGGGCCTGATGTCTTTTTGAGGACACGTTAATTAAAACATTTTTTTTCGCTCCCACCAATCTTGGGCTACAAAAAGGCCTACATCTGTTGAATTCCCTCTAAAATAATGAAGGTTATCCCATTTATAAGGTGCTGACTTGACTCTCCATTGGAGAATTTGCTTCTCTTTTTCAGATGGACGCAGAACCTGAGGAGAGATTCAGCCCATCGCACCTCACCAGGTCCCCAGCTGAAACCACAGAGGAACTGGGGAAATGAGCAAGAGTGCTGCTTTCTTGGTGAACCTGGTACCAGCCCAAGGGTGAAGGAGATAGACACAGAGAACTCTCAACTCCCACCAAACCACAGATCCAGAGACACAGAGGCTCCCAAGACCTCATCACTGAAGTAGACCTAAAATGAACCCAACATGGCTCAGGGAAATTCATGGAAGAGGGAGAGGAAAGATTTTTAGAGCCACAAGTTGGGGCATTATGCCTCTTCCCCATAACTGATGACTACCCCCACAATGCACAACCCATAATCCCAATGAGGAGGGTCCCTGCAGAGCGGGGGAGGACAGGGAGGAATCTAAGAATGGCTGTTTACCCACTGAGTATGCATACAGCTAATAAAGAAAAAAAACAAACAAACATTTTTCCTACAGAGAATGCAATGTTGAGGTAATATATTTGATATTTTTAGAAATGCCTATTTTTATAAATATATGAAATTAAGTAAATATTCTCTCTCTTCATGCATTTATCACTCGGACTTATTCTAGGCTCCATCGTCCTATATCTTGTAAAGGTTTTGCCAACTGTTAGATATTCTGGGTTGCTCATTATCTCTCAAAACAGAAGCTGAGAAACAAAAATTAGGAAGTGAGAAAAAAAATGTCTCTCTCAAGCTTTCAATATCCCCCCAAGAGAAACACTCAGGCTCTCCACGCTGACCGTGTAGCCCTCTGAGATCTCTTTCACTAACCCTTAAGGAGTCACTTTCTGCCTTTAGCTGCAAATAGGGAACAGGCTCCCTTCTCATAATCTAGCTGCTAGGTGATTTAATAGGCAGTCCATGAAGTTCAGAAACAGTTGTAAGATTTATAACAGAAACACCTCTCAACTGTCAGTTTCCATTTTCACAGCCTGTCTCTTAATACAGGGAGTTCTTTGAGACTCGTTTCTAAAAGAACATGCACTTTTAAGTATTACGTAACATTCAGAGCAACATTTAAATGAGTGCTTAATGGGAGTTTCAATTAAACGTTATGTTATGCCACCAAGAAAGAGGAAGAGAACAACAACAACAAAAAAAACCCATAATTTTCACTTAATATTTCAAGGACCAGGGCGGTAAACTATTGTTTAATAAAGAAAAGGCCAATTAAATCTAAAGGGACCGAAGTGTCTTAAAATAATTAGAATTTCCCCCAAGTAGAGCTTCCGAGCTTTCTCTCAGTTCCTGAGTTTGCAATACACAGGGGAGAAGACAGGATGGGATGTAACAGAATGCATTAGCTACACACTTGCCAGCACGTTCCATCTACTTATCACTGCGTTGCCTGCTACACACCTCAGTTCTGTTCCATAGCACTTTCTACACATCAGGGAGGACAGATATGTCTGCCTTTCATTTTGGGATGAGGAAACTGAAGCTCAGACCCAAAAGCTTCACAACCAGGAGATGATGACCACAGGGGTTGTAAGTTTGTGCAGCCTCAGCCCAAGAAGAGCTGAATTTATTTAGCTGCTTATCATGTGTCATAACCTATCCTGTCTTCCCTGAGTCTCTTTCTAGTTCTCTCACACAAAATAATGAAAATATCACAATCCTTCCCCAACTCCCGTTTATACAGAAGAGCAAGGCTTAAAGTGGTCGACTTATCCAGGTTCACATAAATGACAAGTGACAAAGCCAGCATCTGCTCCCAGACTCACTTCAAACCCTGAGCTCTGAGCTCTCTTTCACAATTCTCTCTCGGATACATCTACCTAGAAAGGTGGCTGGATTTGGGTATTACCATCTATTGACAACAGCGTGAATGAAAACATTTGGAAAAAGCTATGATTTCTTACTCGAGGAGTGGTAAAATTTGATGGAATGCAGTCTACATTTTCACTGTATGTGTCTGGGGTGGGGGGAGAAATACAATGGAACCCAACTGCAATGGCTTGAGACCTTAACTATGCAACATTCCTGGACATCTAAATGAGAGGCAAGTCTCACTTTACCAAGAAAGGCCAGCCATGCATAGCCACAAAGACTGCAGGATCCTATCTTTGTGGTCAGTAGGATAATTTAGAACGACACAGCAAACGTAACGAAAACAAAAGGAGGACAGCAATCTGGACACCTGTGTTTCTTTCTGGACTTCTAAGCAGACAGGGGGAAAATGTAGGAAAAGGGCAAAGGAAAATACTTTTTCCCAAAGCCAAGAGAAATTCTATCCTAACAAGAGACCTCCTCACCACATTGCACCCCCAGATTATGGAGAAACCAGCCTCACATGACGTCACAGTGCCTGACACTACCTACATAAGACCATTACAACAGGAGGAAAAGATCCTGACGTCAAAATAAAAGAGAGGCTGAATGAGAGGGGGAGGGGATACGATGGAGAATGGACTTTCAAAGGGGAAAGTGGAGGCAGGGAGAGCATTGCCATGGGATATTGTTTACAGTCATGGAAGTTGTTAATAAAAATAAAAAAATAATAATTAATTAATTTAAAAAAATAGAGAAACCAAAATTGTTGAGCATCTGTGAACTCCAAGGAATATCTTTCCACTCAGCACTTTGGGACTCCTGCAAACGGAGTCCCCAGCAGCAGGGTGACATTTTAAATTCCAAGGTGGGTGTGCAAATGATTCAGCTCCTCCACCTCCGCAGCTGCCCGAGTCCTTGACACTCCCCCCTCCCAAGCCGGGACAGCCTTATGGAGCTCTTGAACTTGCCTCCAGAGAGAGAGTTTTGAGGGACCATTCAATGAGCCTGTGACTTCGGGGACCTCGGTCACCTTGTGTTTTTTCTTTAGGTGTGGGAGTACAATGCCCTTGGTTTGGGTGAATACACGGGTCATCTTAGTGCATCTAAACTTAAGTTCACACTTCCGTCTCTTTCTGGCTGGTTTTCCATACATGGTGTGCCATGTCCTGGCTCAACATTTAATAATGAGCAATCCACAGAATTGCATGTGCAAAGGAGGCCATGGATTCGCTTCTCTGCTAAGGCTGATGTCAGTATCTTCCTTGATCACGCTCCATTTTGCTTATTGCAAAACAGTCTCTCATTTTAATCCAGACCTTGCTGATTCCGCTAGTCTAGCTCCTGAGCTGGGCCCAGGAATCCTGTCTCTGCCTCCCCAGCTCTGGCCCAACAGGTGGGGGGCTACAGCATACACCCAGCCGTTACCTGAGTACTGGGGATCTGAACTCAGGTCTTCACACTTTCAAAGCAACTGATTTTCTGACCAAGTCATCACCCAGTTCTATGTGATTTTCTTTTTTTTTTGGAAGGGGAGTGAGTACCACAGTATGTTATACCTGATTTAAAAACCTGAGCTAGATAGCTGGGCATGGTGGTGCACGCCTTTAATCCTAGCACTCGGGAGGCAGAGGTATGAGGATAGCCGAGAGTTTGAGGCCACCCTGAGAATACATAGTGAATTCCAGGTCAGCCTGAGCTACAGTGAGACCCTACCTTAGAAAACCAAAAAAACAACAAAAAAAAAAAAAAAAAAAAAAAAAACCTGAGCTAGAGTCCGGCGTGATGGCACACACCTTAATCCCAGCACTCAGGAGGCAGAGGTGGGATGGTTGCCATAAATTCAAGGCCAGCTCAGTGTGGGCTAGAGCAAGATCCTACCAATAAAATAAAATAAAAACTGAGCTAGCATCCCTTGAATCCTGCTATGCAGCTGGAAGAACTGCCATTTAATGGGTGACCAGTGTGCGATGCTCTGATCACCTATTTGGTCCAAATGCCCCTTTTCTTGCTTTTCTCAGTACATGCTAGGTGCCCACAGGCTAAGGGTCTGCCCCGTATCCAGCACAGTCACCCTTTGAGGGAGAAACATTTTGCAGACAATTCTGAGAGCGCGGAGAAGCCAGGGTTTGAGTGGCTGAGTGGCTTGCCTGTGGCTTGATCTTCACGTCACGGGTCAGCCCTGCTATGAAGCCAACGTCGCACAGTGGCTCACCTATAATTATTTATTCACTGCACTTTATCTAAACAGTACCCCAAAGGAGACTATGGGCTTCAGAGGAAGTACAATGACGCTCATTATGAGAATCACTGCTTCCAGGTCAGTTGATTTTGGTTTTATAATTCCAAGTCTTGCTTCTTAAGTTAAAAAAAAAAAACAAAACTTAATATCCCCTGCAGCTGGATTGGGGCTGCTGGGACCCTGCAAGCTTGCCGCAGAAGCGGGCCCCTTGTTCTGCCTTCCTGATATCAGGGCCTCTGGACCCCGAGTTCCGGGATAGGCTGGGTGGGCGTGGATAGGTAGCAAGGTCAGAGGAGAAAAAGGACCCTTCGCACTTCAGCCAAGCCACAGCTGAAACCACAGAGGAACTGGGGAGACCAGCAAGCACGCCGCTTCCATGCTGTTCCTTCACAATCAGCACCAGAGTGAAGGAGACAGACCCTGAGGACACTCAACATTTACCAAATCCAGGGGCTCCTAAGAGTTTATCACTGAAGTAGACTTAAAACTCACCCACCAGGGCTCGGAGAATTTTGCGGAAGAGTGGGCAGAAAGATTGTAAGAGCCACAGGTTGAGACATCATGCCCAGAGGCATTCCCTTCCCCCCAGAATAACTGACTTCTGCTCCCACCATGCATAAACCACAACCCCATGGGGAATGCCTGCCACCCCACTGAGGAGCCACCCCAGTGGGATGGGGGCAGGGACGAGGGAAAAGATGGTTCCAACATATGATGTATCCATATGAAACAGCTTGTTAATAATAATAATAATAAACTTTAAAAAGAATATTAAAAAAACTTAATGCTGTGTCTTTGTGCTTTTGTTAGAGAATATGAATTCTGCTTGTAAAGAAGGAATGTAGGAAGGAGGAAAGAGAAGAGAGGAGGGAGAAACAGGAAAGGAAAAAACGGAGAAAATGAAAAGAGACAGGCAAACATAGAATAACTTACCATTCATGATTTGAAATTATTTGGAAGTTAGTTCTCCAATAAACAACAACAACAACAAAATCAAAAGAAGATGCCCTCTAGCTGTCTTTTATATAAACCTTGGCCAAATGTTAAAGGGAGTCAGAAAAAGCCAACAGAAATGAACTATTACTGGACAGAGACTTTGGTCTGGTGCTCCACATTCCCCCCATCTCGAGGAGCTTAGGGAGAGAACATACATCACAAAGGTTTTAAAAATTATTTTTATTTATTTGAAAGCAGAGGGAGAGACAGAGGAGAGAGATAGACAGAGAGAATGGGCACCCCAGGGACTCTAGCTGTTACAAACAAACTCCAGATGTATGCGTTACTTTTTGCATCTGGCTTTACTGGGGAATTGAACCCCTTTTGCTAAGCTTTGCAGGCAGGCACCTTAAGTGAGGACCCATCTTTCCAGCCCCATCACAAAGACTGTTGCTTCATGTAGGCTTAAAGTATAGGCTATTCAGGAGCCGGGCATGGTGGCACATGCCTTTAATCCCAGCACTTGGGAGGCAGAGGTAGGTGAATCACCATGAGTTCAAGGCCACCCTGAGACTACCTAGTGAATTCCAGGTCAGCCTGGGCTAGGTCGAAACCCTGCCTTGAAAAAACAAAAAGTATAAGCTAGTCAGAAATTAAACTTTGCATATATACAATTTATACTTTTATTCAAAAGTCTACCTGTGTATCATTCTGAGCAATTCTGTGATACCACTTGAAAATACCGCATGCCTTCTTTTTGTATCAATCTGCAATTTAAATTTTCCCTTCTCAGACCTTACATTGGTAGACACGAGTGTCCCTGATAATTCTTGGTCATGGTGGCCTCATGAGATGTAGAACTTTGTGCTGCCATTTTTGGTGACTGGTTGACGAGAGCAGACTGAGCAGGGTTCAAGCTTGTTGCCACTCTTCTCAATATGTCATATGTTTTAAATACAATGATGGGGCTGGAGAGATGGCTTAGCGGTTCATCGCTTGCCTGTGAAGCCTAAGGACCCCGGTTTGAGGCTCGATTCCCCAGGACCCACGTTAGCCAGATGCACAAGGGGGCGCACATGTCTGGAGTTCATCTGCAGTGGCTGGAGACCCTGGAGTAACCATTCTCTCTCTCTCTCTCTTTCTCTCTCTGTCACTCTCAAATAAATAAATAAAAATAAACAAAAAAAAATTTAAATACAATGATGCCTTATACAATATACTTCAGAGGTGAACTTGCCAAACATCTATTGATGTGTGTCCTGCGATATAATATCTGCATTCTACATTAGCACAGGTAGTGTTTTTTAGTTGCTGATAGACCGAGAGAGCAAGGCATTTCAATTTAATTACAGAATGAGCCGAAATAGCAATGGAGAAATATAGAAAATAAACACAGAAACCACACAATGCTAAACATAGATCAGCGCTGCTATATTTGCCGATGAAGTCAGCGACAGGGAGGAGAGTATAAGCGAGCAAGGCCTTGGATACACCAAGGAAAATGCAAAGTGCAGAACAAAAGAGCTCAGCAGCCCCTGGGTTCAGCTCTTCCAGTCATAAGGTCCTCAGGACTGGGTGATGGGAAGTCCACCACGCGTATGCCGGACCGTTATGGGTGCTGGCTCTGGAAAGCATGCACAACGTCGCCCAGGAACCATATCGTTTCAGAACGTTACGAGCCAGCCCGGGCCCTATAGATTGACAGTGAATCACCTTTCCAGTTTTCTTCTGAAAGAGCCTTATCAAGTAGCCACTGTCTACTTAGTGCCGTTCTAGTCTCTGGTGACAGAGTAGCAAGCGAACAAGCAACAACTAAGACCTTACTCCTTTCCTGGATGGCCAACGCTCCAGTTGGAGCGACATCAGCACTAAACAAAATGCACAGGCAAGTTATAAGAAATGTTAGAGTGTGGCCAAGTGTAATAGATAAAAACTTTAGTAGGAATGTCTGTGGAAGCGGGGGGTAAGGCATAGAGACTAAAACTTTCCATCTAATGATTAGAAAATTCAACTTTGGGGCACTTTCGATGAAATCTTGAATCAGGCAGATTTCTAGAAGAAATCATATCACTTCCTTACTTTGATGTTAACATACTAAGGAAGAGGCATTTTTCTTTCACTCTAAGAGTATTAGTCAAGGCTCAGCATGCAGACGACAGAGATTTCTAAAGGAGGGACAACAGCAAAAATTGGAAGAAAAGTAAATACAGTAAAAGGGAATCAGAGCTGGGTGTGGTGGCGCACACCTTTAATCCCAGCACTCGGGCAGCAGAGGTAAGAGGATGGCCAAGAGTTCAAGGCCACCCTGAGGCTACAAAGTAAATTCCAGGTCAGCCTGAGCTAGAGCGAGACCCCACCTCAAAAAACAAAAAAGAAAACAAACAAACAAAAAAAAAAAGCAAAGAAAAAGGAAAAAGGGAGTCAGATTTTAAAAGCTATCAATATACATATTAAAATATGCAGATAGGGACCGGAGAGATGGCTTAGTAGTTAAGGCACTTCCCTACAAAGCCAAAGGACCGAGGTGAGATACCTGCAGGATCCACCTAAGCCAGATGACAAGATAGTGCACGCGTCTGGAGTTCATTCGCAGTGCCTGGAGGCCCTGATGTGCCGATATTCTTTCCCTTTCTCTCTCTCCCTCTCTGCCTCTCTCTCTCAAATAAATATATAGGAATAAAAATATGTAAAATATGCATATAATATTATATCTCCAGGAAGATTTCATGCTACATTATTTCTGGCATGGAAGGCTTCATGGAAGAGGGAAAGGAGTCCTCACTTCTCTGTTGGGACAGTCATGTTGGTGTGACAAGTTCAGGGGGACTTAAAGACACTAAAATTCATTACATTCAGACTATATGTAAAACACCATGGACACGATGTAAACGTCCAGTCCAAGGAACAGTAAGAAAAATAAACTTACTTATCTAAACCGAAGCCACGTGAAGTTAAAAGAATTAATGAAAGGTGTTTGTAGGGTGCAGGGGATACATCTTGGAATTATAATACAGCCATCTTCTTTTTTGTAATGCCAATAGGTGGAAAGAGAGAAAGTATGAGCCAGAAATACCTGTATTTAAATCATATCATAGCTCTGTGCTCTGTACTCATGAGAAAATGGGTAAGATTGCTCATTTCATTTATTAAATGATTCTCTTAAATGAAAATACATGAACAATTCCTCATCTGGTCCACCCAATAGAAAGCTCAAGAGTTGGGGCTGGGGAAATGGCTTAGCGCTTAAGATGTTTGCCTGTGAAGCCTAAGGATCCAGGTTCGATTCTCCAGGACCCACATAAGCCAGATGCACAAGGAGGCACGCATGTCCAGAGTTTGTTTGCAATGGCTGGAAGCCCTGGTGTGCCCATTCTCTCTCTCTCTTGCTCCCTCTCAAATAAATAAAGAAATAAAATATATTTTTAAAAACTCAAGGGTTTATTGAATGGATTAATATATTCTAAATATTCATAGAAAAAGTTTGTGTGTATGTGCGCACGATGCTATTATTATGTGTAAATAAAATGGAAACTCAAGAATAGAAATCACGATTCACTTGACCATGCTATGATTCTCATGGATATGTGTAGTCAGCTGCAATGCTTTAAATGGCATTTATTACCCACAAGTTGACATCACATAATATAAGAACTTTGGTTAAGGAAATTAATTTTTTAAAAAAGTATTTGTTTTGGAGAGATTTCATGTTAGTAACTTCAAACCACCTGACCTTTCTGTCTTCTTGGACAAGAGTCATAGATCCAAATGTATATTAGGACTCTACTCCAGTGGGAAGGGGTCACCTTCAACATCTAAGGTCAACTGGAGCTAATGGCGCAGAAGTACTCTCCTTTAACACTGCATATTTTTTAAAAATTTTTTTGTTTATTTTTATTCATTTATTTGAAAGTGTCAGAGAGAGAAAGAGGCTGAGCGAGAGAGAGAGAGAGAACGAGAATTGGTGTGCCAGGGTCTCCAACCACTGCAGACGAACTCCAGAAACGTGCGCCCCCTTGTGCATCTGGCTAACATGGGTCCTGGGGAATTGAGCCTCGAACCGGGGTCCTTAGGCATCACAGGCAAGCGCTTAACCGCTAAGCCATCTCTCCAGCCCAACACTGCATATTTTGGTCAAATGCATTTCAAAGACTTTCAGATCAGAGAGGCTAGGAAATATTGAAATTTTTCTGTGTTTGTTTTGGAAATTATGAGAAGTTGCTTACAGCACACACAAGAATAAAAGGTGTTGTTGGATTGTTGATTTCTGGGGAAAAGAAATGTCAAAGGATCAGTCATGTTCCTTCAGAGCTGAATACTTCCCCCAAATTTCTATGTCTTTATCCAAAGCATATACAGGTAATTTACACATAAATGGGGAAACTTGTCACCATGTTTTTTAAAAAGATGTCAGTTGCTTCACACATATTCCAGTGACTTGTTGCAACTTTAAGTGTTTAGCAGATCCAAGGTGAAAGGGATGCCCTGTTATTCGGAAGGGCTTCAGAAACACAAAGGCAGTCTTGTTTCACAGGCTTCTACTCATATATTTGGTTTGATCTATGACACCAGAGGGGCTGGTGATGGATACTCCAAAGGAACATAAAGTTTAACAACTCCATGAAAATCGCTCCCAGATGTGACGCCATGGTTTTTGCTCATTTTTAGTTTTTTAATCTCCTGTTGCCTTCTGTTGTCCCATATCCCTAGTCCTTCTCCTGAACCCCTTCTTTATAGCTAGTCTGTATTCTGTTTTGATATCCTTTCGGCTCTCCCCTGCTATCCACGGCAGAAGATTTGTAGGCTCAATATTGTTTAGGTCTTGTACAGACAACAACCGTTGCTGAAAGGTTATGAATGCAATGGCCACTTCGTGTCCAAAAGACAGTGTTCTAAAGCAGTGACCCTCATCCTATCTCTTACATTTTTTCCCCTGCTACTTCCACGATTATTTTTGTTGTTGTTTTATTTGCAAGGAGAGAGAGTGAGAGAGAGAGCATGCTCCAGGGTCTCTTGCCATGATAAACTAAAACCAGACACATGCACCACACCATGCATCTGGTTTTACTTGGGTACTGGAGACTCAAACTTAGCTGTTAGGCTTTGCAAGCAAGTGCCTTTAACTGCTGAGCTCTCTCTCCAGCAATGTTTTAAATATAGTCAACTCTATAATGTCTCAGCACCATAGAGATTAGAAATCTATCTCCATAAACTATAGGTAGCCGGGCGTGGTGGCGCACACCTTTAATCCTAGCACTACGGAGAGAGAGGTAGGAGGATCACTGTGAGTTCAAGGCCACCCTGAGACTACATAGTGAATTCCAGGTCAGCCTGAGCTAGAGTAAGACCCTATCTCAAAAACGAACAAACAAAGAACAAACAAAAATGAACTATAGGTAAATTCAACTCAGTTAAACATTTATTTATTTATTTATTGTTTTTTCTAGGTAGGGTTTCCCTCTAGTTCAGGCTAACCTGGAATTCACTATGTAGTCTCAGGGTGGCCTCAAACTCACAGCGATCCTCCTACCTGTGCCTCCCCAGGGCTGGGATTAAAGGCGTGAACCGCCACGCCCAGCTTTATTTAAACATTTCTTATGTACCTACTTCGTGAAATATCTGCATCAAGTCTTAGAGAATGAACCAAGTTGTAGGAAAAATACATACTGCCTTGAAGAGGATGGAGCACTTGATGCATGAGTGAAGTAACATCATTCACTCAATGGCAATGATTAAGCCCTTTTCCTTGTTTGGACTTTTGGCAGTATCTCATCATAAGAAATACCTGCTTATTGTTTTCTAGAACACTTTACCCTTGGTGAGGAGGAGGAGAGTATGCCAAGTATAGCAGAGAAAAAAAAAAAAAAAAAGAAAGAACTGTGCTGAAATTTACACCAAACCCTACAGATGCTCAGAGGAGGAGTTCACATGGCGCTGGAGTCCTCGAGTCTGGGGGGGCAGTGATGGCATGTGGGGGGCCTGCAGTCAAAGCAGGGACTAAGCCTGTGAGGCTGAGCAGCTCTGGGCGATCTCAGCAAGTGTAGCCGGCTGGCTGCAAACTAAGGCGAAGCAAGCAGGTAGAAGGGAACATGTTTGTTGTTGTAGGAGAATTTCATGGGACACTGCAAAGAGAGAAGACTCTAGTGAGAGATATGTGGGTTTTCTTAACAGCCAAACAGCTCTGCTTAAAGGTTCCTATTTTTGGGCTGGAGAGATGGCTTAGCGGTTAAGCGCTTGCCTGTGAAGCCTAAGGACCCCGGTTCGAGGCTCGGTTCCCCAGGTCCCACGTTAGCCAGATGCACAAGGGGGCGCACGCGTCTGGAGTTCGTTTGCAGAGGCTGGAAGCCCATTCTCTCTCTCCCTCTATCTGTCTTTCTCTCTGTGTCTGTCACTTTCAAATAAATAAATAAAAAATTTAAAAAAAAGGTTCCTATTTTATCTTTTATCAAGGCACGAGTGAAACGTACTGATAGGCGTGTATGAAAATGCCCTAAGAATGCTCATTATACGAAAACAATAATGATTAGGGAGATGGCTCAGAGGCAAGAACAATTGTCACTGAAGCCTGAGGACTTAAGAGGGCTGGATTCAACCTGAGCTCAATCCCTGGGACTCACCAAAAAAAAAAAAAAAAAAAAAATACAACTCTAGGCATGGCCATGCATGACTGCGACCCTACTTCTCTGAGGAACAGGGATCAGGAAAATCCCTGGGGGCTGGCTGGTCAGCCAATCTGATGGAAAATGGAAGTTCTGGGTTCAGAGACTTGGACACAAGGAATTGCAGATAAGCAATAGAGAAGTGTGTCTACTGTCCTCCTCTGGCTACGTGTGTGCCCAGGACCCTTGCACGTGCATAAACACTTATACCCATGCCACACATAAACATAATCTACACATTCAAACACACACATACATATAAAAACAAATAAAATAAACAGTAGTAAAGCTTTCGGAAACATTTCAAGTCAGAGATTTTGACAGCGTAAGAAAATACTATTCTCATTTCCAAATTAAGACAAGCACTTCAACAGCTCCCTCCCTCCCAGTTTTCTTCTCCTTCTTTTGTTTTAGTTTTGTTTATTTATTTGGGAGCTACAGACAGAGAGAGAAAGAGGGAGGGAGGGAGAGAGAATGGGTGCGCCAGGGCCTCCAGCCACTGCAAACAAACTCCATACACATGCGCCCCCTTGTGCATCTGGCTAACGTGGGTCTTGGGGAATCGAGCCTCGAACCAGGGTCCTTAGGCTTCACAGACAAGTGCTTAACTGCTAAGCCATCTCTCCAGCCCTTTCTTCTCCTTCTGACTCCACAGGAGGACTGCACTTCTGCCCCCTGGAGTTAACAAACCAACGCGCACTGCTTTGGACAAAGAAACACAAGTCGTTCTTCTTTCTTTCATTGGTACTGGTGGATTGCTCACCCTTTCTTCTGACATAGAGATTGTAGACGGCATTAGTGAAAAGGCTCCTGCAAAGCAATCAAATGGATGCACTGGCCTGGAGTTTACCCAGATTCAAGTTCGGATCTTGTCTGTTGTTGCCTTTTAACCCTGCTAAAGTGATACATCGGTCCATGAGGCGCTGGACAGATCCACACTCACAAGTCATGAGCTGCAACTGACGATTTACCCTCTGCGCAAGTCCGAGCTTGTTTCGAGTTGCTCTCGTGTCTTTTTCCTCATCCTCATAAGTGCAATCATTCCTTCCGGACTTTGGAAGTGGCAATGAATGCAATTCTTTCTTATTTATTTCCTTATAGTTTTTACATTTGGGAATTTGAAAAAAATACAGAGCACCAGAGGGCACCAGCACATGATAGATCCTTATGAAATATGTTGTTAATAACAATACTAACAACAATTTAAAAGATTACAAAACCGCATATCCATACCTTTCTAAAAACATTTTTTTAAATATATTGTATTTATTTACTTGAGGGAAAGAAGCAGAAAGAAAGTGAGAGACTGAGAAAGAGAATGGGCACATCAGGGACTCCAGCCACTGCAAACAAACTCCAGACTCATGCTCCCCCTTGTGCATCTGGCTTACGTGGGTCCTGAAAAATCGAACCGGGATCCTTCAGCTTTGCAGGCAAATGCCTTAACCACTAAGCCATCTCTCCAGCCCTAGAAAACATTCTTATTTATTCATTTGAGCAGGGGAGATAGTGAGTATGACCACGCTAGGGGCTCCTGCCACTACAAACGAATTCCAGATACATGTACCACTTTGTGGATCTGGCTTTATGTGAGTATTGGGAATCAAACCCAGGCCACTAGGCAGGTGCCTTTAACCACTCAGTCATCTCACTAGCTCACATCTGTACCTTTTAATCATTGCATTTTCTGTCTGTCTCTTGCTCATTGCCTGCCTCCAGCACCCACTGGTTGCTAACTCATGTGTCCATAAATGCTTCGAAGAAAGTGAGACGTTGGGTTCCTCCGAAAAGCATCTAAAACATCTGTTTACAAAATGGATAAATTCCATGAGTGACCTTTCACTGGGCTTGCTTTGAAGGCTTCTCTACCAGCAAACGCTTCATATTACTATTACAAATGGGAATTTGCTTACTGTTATGCTTATAAAACCATATCAACTCTCTGAACTAAAATTTTGCATGTGCTCTGAAGAGGAATGGTCTATGTCTCTGCACATTGCAAATAGGATACTTTCAAAACATGAATAGCAAAGAAAACCACTTCCTGAAATGACAAGATGTAAATGGCTCCAAAGCTGGAGCCAATCCCTTGAGATCCATGCAGGATGTTCCCCTGGGTAAAACGCCTAGCCCTTTCAAATTACATGAAAATTAGAAGACAAATGAAGATGCCTTGGGCAGAAACTCATTTCCAAATAAGCTGTGGGGCAGGGAATTGTTAGAATAATATCTAGTTAAAAAATAAAGCAAAAGTATGATTTTCCCCCTCTATCATTCACAATCATTTCAAGCAAGTACACTTCAAAACATATTTTTGTAGCTAGATTTGAATCATTTTATACAGATTTTTTTAAAAAACAATTTATAACAATGACACCATTTGAAATAGATCTGAACCTTATCATGTAATTGATGTCGGTGGCAAAGGGGAAAACATCTTATTTTCTATTTCCTGTAGGCTAGAGAAGAGAGAAAGGGTATTTCTCACTTTCTCACATCGGAACAACATCCTGATAGAATCAAGTCCTCAGGACGACAGGGCATGCCATTGTGAGATATTTTCCACATGGCTTAACCATTTTTGCACAGAGATGTTGAGTAAGCCGGAGGCTTTTTCGCATTTCCCTCCCAGTGGTTACCGTCTACTGATAAATATTCAAGTGCACCTGATACAGCTGCCAAGTATCATGAAAGAAGATGCCGCCTTTCTAATTCCAACTGTGTTGCCACTGGGCTCCGAGCTGGCACAGCCCCTCTGGGTATGGTCATGTCACTGAGGGGGTGACTTTGTAGGGTGACAACAGGTGTCAGACATAGGATGATCAGAGGAGGCCTAAGGGTTGACAGGAGGGGTTCTCACACAACGAGCTGTAGCAACCCCAAAAGAACCTCAGAGTCAAATAAATTGGAGTGGGAAAGGGTTTCAAAATAGTTCCATTACGCACAGGCAGGACAGCAAGGCTCATTGACGATGGAGGGGTTGGGGGGGAGGCATGAACTAAAGAAAGCTTTTAGTTAGTTAAGGAGACTCTCCAATAAGAATATAATTCCTTGCAGCCAACGTTGTCCACAAAATGATATCCTGAAACCACCATTCAGCTGAGATTTAGGGACGCGCTAAGGGTGGAGAGAACCTCCCCCGCCCACCAACTCAGGTTAGGCAGGAGTTATAACAAATAGCATTTACTGAGTGACGATTTTGAACCAGAGGTGGTTATAAGCCCTTTTTTGGACATGACCTCATTGTCTCTTCACAGCAACCCTTTTACCACATTGTAGAGACATAGAGATGCAGAGGCAAAGGAAAGTAAAGAAACTCATTCGAGTCAACAGGACATGGACATTAAGGACAAGAGGTTGAATAGAGATTCAAGAAACCCTCCTCCACACTTCCCCCTCCCTGGCTGAGGAAATCACAAAGCTGCAGTCTTTGCTTCCCAAAGAAAACCCAACTTATGCATATGAAAAAGAAGAAATAAACAAACAACTGAACATAACGCTTTAAATGATAGGTGCCAAATGAATTCTAACAAATAAATAATTGGGGGTGGAGTGATGGCTGAGTCATTTAGTCACTTGCCTGCGAAGCCTAAGGACCTGGGTTCGATTCCCCAGGACCCATATAAAGCCAGATGCACAAGGTGGCTCATGCATCTGGAGTTCATTTGCAGTGGCTAGAGGGCCTGGCATATCCAGTATCTCTCCCTTTCTCTCTCCCTTTCCCTCCCTACCTCCTTCCCTCTCTCTTCTTGCAAATAAATATGATGGTCATTAAAGCAACAACCTGGACCCTCAGCAACACAATGGCTGTCCATGAGATTCAGGATCATGTAGGAGTCTCAGCAGAGCAGCCACAGTCCAAGTGGGTTGGCTGGACATATCTGATTCACCTCATTACCCCAGCCTTCCTGCCTCCATCCTGACTCTTTGAGCATTCTTTTTATTCATTTATTTGACAAATGTGTTTGTTTTGTTTTCTGAGGTAGGGTATTGCCATATACTTGGCTGATGTGGAATTCACTATGCAGTCTAAGGGTGGCCTTGAACTCATGGAGATCTTCCTCCCTCTGGCTCCCAAGTGCTGGGATTAAAGGAGTGTGCTACCACACTTAAAATTATATGTCTATATCTATCTATATCTATATCTATATATAATATATATTTAGATAGATAGATCTGCTGAGAGAGGTCCATCATACAATAACAAGAATAAGCCATGAAAGTGAGAAAGGAATTGATGAGTTGGGTATGGATAAGCGAAGTCACTGTAGTGTACAGGGAGAAATCATGGATAGACTTTAGCCGCAGGGGAGCCCAGGTTCAAATCCAAGCCCTTTCTTTTATCGTCCATTTGATCTTGGGTAAGTTACATTACTTTCTTTTACTTTTATCTATTTATTTATTTGAGAGTGACAGAAAGAAGCAGAGAGACAGACAGAGAGAGAGAGAGAGAGAGAATGGGCATGCTAGGATCTCTAGCCACTACAAACGAATTCCAGATGCATGCACCACTTTGTGCATCTGTCTTTACATGGGTCCTGGGGAATAGATCTTGGGTCCTTTGGCTTTGCCAGAAAGAGCCATAATCACTAAGCCATTTATCCAGCCTTTAAGTAAGTTATCATGCCTTAGCTTCCATATCTGCAAGGATTTAATAAAGCCTTTCATTTTAGAGGAAGTGGGCACAAAGAATGAGTGAGTGCCACTCTCATTGCGAGCCAGTGAAGATTCTCTGTGGAGATGGAGGCAGACACTGAAGGGCCTCAACATTAATCTAAGCACAAAATAAGAAGCTGTGAGGTCAATACCCATGTCGGGGATCTCTCTCACATGCCAGGAGAACACAGCAGAAGAAAGAATGTAAGGGCCACGGGGTCAGGAGGAGTACCTTGGGGCACCATCCTTCAGCCATGAGCTGATAGAAGAATTCAAGACTTCACAGTGGTGTTTGCTTTGCCCACAAGACCTGCTGAGGTCACTGACACTTTTACATAGAGGACTGAGGAGGAAAAAAAAAAAAAATTAGCAAACAGAATGAGATCTCAAAACTGAAAACTGAAGGAATGCTTGGGAAGTGGAGGGTGGCGCACGCCTTTAATCCCAGCACTTGGGAGGCAGAGGTAGGAGGATTGCTCTGAGTTTGAGGCCGCCTGAGACGACAGAGTGAATTGCAGGTCAACATGGGCTAAAGCGAGACCCCACCTCAAAAAAAAAAGAGAAAGAACAAAAAGAATGAAAGGAGTATGATGGAATGTGATCATCAGTATATTCATGTATTAAATTTCTCAAAAACAAGGTTTTAGAAAAGAATAAAGAAGGGCTGGAGGGATGGCTTAGCGGTTAAGGCATTTGCCTGCAAAGCCAAAGGACCCAGGTGAGTCAGGTTCAATTCCCCAGGACCCACGTTAGTCACATGCACAAGGGGGCGGGGGGCGCACATGTCTGGAGTTCGTTCTGTAGTGGGTGGAAGGCCTGGCATGCCCATTCTCTCTCCCTCTTCCTCTGTCAAACAAATAATATTTTTTAAAAAAGAAAAGAATAGAGAAACTTTAGTTTCCAAAGTATTGTTGGAGCAAAAGTAATTATATGTAGGTGTTAGCATTATCAGAGTGCAAGAAAAGTGATCAGCATTTTTATCCCTACTCATTTAGGGAATGATGGACAAAAACATTCAGATGAGAACAGTGTGTGAAAATTCTGCTCTTGTAAATCCCAGAACCACCTGTCAGTTCAGTTCAAGCTGACCCGATAGATGAAGTGTCTGACACACATTTGGAAGTGAGAGAAAAACTCCCTTTGCTGGTCACAAGGAGTCTCAAAGCTGCAAAGAGTGGTCACATGGTCTTCTCTGGGCCAGAAGTATGAATGTGGTTCAAGTCCATGAATATAAGAACAAGAAAGTAGAGATTCCTGCATTCATGCAACCCGTTCTGTTTGTGCGTCTATGTGAGCAAGGGTAAGTTTTCACATCTTACCAGAAAAGAAAGAAAAGGGGGAATTCATTTATTAATCCAAAGTAACAAGTGACTGGCAGGATTTATTATGCTGGCCACTAGGGTGTACCAAGAAGCCCTCAGGAAACCCCCTCGTGTGTTTGTGTGTGTGTGTGTGTGTGTGTGTGTGTGTGTGCGCGCACGCGTGCGCACAAACATGGATATACCACAGTGTGGAAGTCAGAGAACCACTCTGAGAGGACAGCTCCTGCCTTCCACGTCATTTGAGGCAGGGTGTTCTCTCATTCTTGCTGTTGCTCATTACGATGCCCACCAGGCTAGCTGGCCCACGAGCTTTCAGGGAAAATTCTGGTGTCTCTGCCTTCCATCCTGCCAACACTATGCTGGGATTACAGGAGTCTGCCATGGCTTCTGGTTTTTACATGGTGTTGTAGTCAGGTTCGCATTGCTGGTAGAAATCACCCAACCAAGAGCAGCTTGTGGAGGGGGGGGAGAGGCTTATTTTGGCTTATAGGCTCGAGGGGAAGCTTCATGATGGCAGGGGAAAACGATGGCATGAGCAGAGGGTGGACATCAACCCCTGGCCCACATAAGGTAGACAATAGCAACAGGAGAGTGTGCCACACACTGGCAAGGGGACACTGGCTACAACACGCATAAGCCCGCCCCCAACAATACACTGCCTCCAGGAGGCGTTATTTTCCAATTGCCATCAGCTGGAAAACCTAGCATCCAGAACACCTAAGCTCATGGGAGACACCTAAATCAAACCACCACACATGAATTGTGGGGATCCAAATTTGTATATTTAGGCTTGAATAGTGCTTTCTTTATCCATTGGCCCGATTCCCCAGGCCCAGACCTCACTCTTATGAGGGAAACTGTGGGGGAAATCTTATGAGCAGTGAAATATTTGGAAATCACAAGAAATAACAACACACGGGCTGCAAGGCCTGTAGAGAGACTTGAAATGGGACATATGGTTGGTGAAAGGAAGGCTTTTAAGAAAAGACAAATCGTGCTGGAGAGATGGCATAGCGGTTAAGCGCTTGCCTGTGAAGCCTAAGGACCCCGGTTCGAGGCTCGGTTCCCCAGGTCCCACGTTAGCCAGATGCACAAGGGGGCACACGCGTCTGGAGTTCGTTTGCAGAGGCTGGAAGCCCTGGCGCGCCCATTCTCTCTCTCTCCTTCTATCTGTCTTTCTCTCTGTGTCTGTCGCTCTCAAATAAATTAAAAATAAAAAAAAAAAGAAAAGAAAAGACAAATGTTGGGCTTTAAGAGATGGCGCAGTGTCTACAGAGGACTTCCTGTGTAAGCATGAGGAGCCGAGTGACGGCTCTGATTCAATGCCCTGGACCCACATAAACAGCTGGATGTGGGTCATGCATGCGGGTAACTCCAGTCTTATAGGGGGGGAATAAAAATTGGTGAAGGAACAATGGAATGAAATACCTGTGCTCCACCCCGGCCATTGCAGGCAAGTATGTCACTGAAGGTGAAAGTACGATGCATTACCTCACCCCCCCAAACACACACACGGAATAAGAGACACGTTTTCCCCATGACTCTTGAAGGAAGAGGCAGATCTCCCCATGCCGATGGGGTTGGGAGTTTGGGGGAAGACCCTGGCCAGAAGGAGCAGCTGCCTCCAAGGTTGATAAAGAAGGAACAGATGCTGGGCTGGAGAGATGGCTCAGCAGTTAAGGCCCTTGCCTGCGAAACCAAAGGACTCAGGTTCAATTCCCCAGGACCCACATAAGCCACTTGCACAAGGGGCACATGTGTCTGGAGTTCGTTTGCAGTGGCTACAAGCCCTGGCGTGCCCATTCTCTCTCTGTCTTTCTCTCTTCTCTCTCGCTCTATGCTTGTAAATAAATAAATACATTTATATATTTATAAAAAAAAAGACAATGCCCATTTCTATGAAGAGAACAACATTACGTGGGGACACATGGGTTCGTAAAATCAGGGGCTACAGATACTGGAAGAATGTGCTATAAGTGATGGAGCTCAGGGTTACAGATATGGATCAGGGGTTAAGGCACTTGCCTTTAAAGCCTAATGGCCCAGGTTCCATTCCCCAGTACCCACAAAGTGGCACATGCATATGGAGTTCCTCTGCAATGGCTAGAAGCCCTGGTGGGCCCATTTTCTCTCTCTCTCTCTCTCTCTCTCTCTCTCTCTCTCTCTCTCTCTCTCTGTCACTCTTCCCACTTTCTGCTTGCAAATAAATTTACAAAAATAAATAAATAAATAGATAGATAAGTAAATAAATAATGGGATTTGGTTTGTTCCTATGGGAGAGAGAGGAGAGGAATGGGATAGGAGGCAAGAGGAGAGGCCTGGGGTCTATTTATAAAGTTGCTGCACAGATCCCAGATGACAAATAACTGTCATGTCATTGAGGGGGGAGCAGCCTGTGACATGAGCCTCATGGGCAGAGCTAAAGCCCGAGATTCACCTCAGCTTCAAGCTGGACATGTCACAGCAGAGCAATCACGCAAGAGAAGCGCCGGACAAACGTTCAGAATGGTCACAGTGGTCTTTGCCTACTGTCCTCTCTCCCCTCCTTCCTCATGTTCTCCCTTTCCCAGTTCTGGGGTACCTCCCCCATCTCAGAATTGCAAATGAACGTGGAGTGCGTGGGCAGTACGCAGATGCTCGTGACAGTACAGGTCAAGGAAAAAAGCAAAAGCAATAACACACACAAATGCAAGGGGAGCGGGTTTGCTAATTTTCTTGGACAAATGAAATGAAAATATAAGATCTTGGAGCTGAAGAGATGACTTAGTGGTTACGGTGCTTGCCTGTAAAGCCTAAGGACTCAGGTTCAATTCACCAGGACCCACAAAAGCCAGATGCACAAGCTGGCGCATGTACTGGAGTTTGTTTGCAGTGGCAACAGGCCCTAATATGCCCATTCTCTCTCTTTCTCTCTCTCTCTCTCTATTTGCCTCTTCCCCCCTCAAATAAATAAATAAAAATAAATAAAGTTTTTTTTAAATATTTTTTGTTCATTTTTATTTATTTATTTGAGAGTGACAGAGAGGGAGAGAGAGACAGATAGAGAGAGAATGGGCGCGCCAGGGCTTCCAGCCACTGCAAACGAACTCCAGACACATGCGCCCCCTTGTGCATCTGGCTAACGTGGGTCCTGGAGAATTGAGCCTCGAACCGGGGTCCTTAGGCTTCACAGGCAAGCGCTTAACCGCTAAGCCATCTCTCCAGCCCTAAAATAAAGTTTTATATATAAACACAAATAAATACATGCATAACTGTAGCTGAATAACCATATTCCTTTCACACATCCATTCTCTCTCTCTCTCTCCCTCTCACTGTCTCTTGCTCTCTGTGAAAATAAATAAAATAGTCATTAAAGAAGGAACCTGGAGCCTTGGCAACCCAATGGCTGTCCATCACATTTGGAATCATGTAGGAATCTCAGCAGAGAAGCCACAATCCAACTGGGTTGGCTGGGCATATCTGCTTGACCTTACCTCCCCAGGGTGCCTGCCTCCATCTTGACTCTTTGGGCATTCTTTTTTATTGATTTATTTTATGTGTTTGTTTGTTTTGTTTTTTGAGATAGGGTATTTCCATAGACTTGGCTGACCTGGAATTCACTATGTAGTCTCAGGCTGGCCTTGAACTCATGGAGATCTTCCTACCTCTGCCTCCCAAGTGCTGGGATTAAAAGAGTATGCCACCACACCCGTCATTTTTGGTTTCTTTCTTTTTAACTTTTTTTCTTCTCTTGCTTTTCTTTCCTTTGTTCACTCTTGTAAATCCTTCAACTTGTAACTTAAACCACCCTTCCTCAGGAAAGCTGATCCCTAGCAGCTTGAACGTTATTTCTTCATAAGTTGAACCCTGTATGCCTCCTCATACAAACTGTGGACACATTTCAGGAGGAAAGAAAGGACAGAGAGTGAAAGGAAGGGGTGAAGGAAGCAGGAAAAAGTCAGGGAGGAAGAAAGAATTTCATTAATGTTTCTCCGCCCCACTTCTTGATAAATTCAACATCATCATGAAGCGTGTTTGATCCTGTGTACCATTTGACCCTCAGTGTCTCCAGATAAATGGAGGATGTGTGGCCATGGGTAGGTAATGTTGGGGTGTGGTAAGAACTGACGGAGGGGCAGCATGCAAGACTGCCAAAGACCAGCATCATCTGTTTACCAATTTCTCTACCCCACTGTTTCTGTTCATTTTGTACTTCTCCTTTCTGTCCTAATGGAGGTTTTTTTTCATTCTTCCCTAAATTTTATATTACAAAGATACCACCAATGAGGATACTTTGTCAGAGCCCAAGACAAAATGAGTGTGTACCCCTATGCCCTATAATTTTTATACTTTTTTTAATATTCTCTCTCAGCCTAATAAAAATATTAAATATAAATTAGAGACATTATTATCCGTTTTATAAAAGGTCTTAATGTGAGTTTCCTTAGGACATTATTTCAAATTATGGCTCCTTACTTTCCATCAAATGAAATACACAATACATTTTTTTTTCCAGCTAGCCACCTGGAAAAGAGTTATTTTAATACCTAAAATCAAATCTCCGCTTTCCTTTGTGATTACAAGGACCCTTGACAAATCAAAACATGGTCAACCCATTTGCTAAAGGTAGCCATTACCAGTCGGTAACTTCTCTCACTGAGCCACCAGCCAAAGATAATCAACCCACAGTCCTTTGTCCCTTGTCATCATTCTATAAGCTACTAACATTTACATGTAAAAGAAACAGGCTACTCAGTTTTCTTCTTTGGATATTCTTATTGTCACATGGGGAGTAGTCTGATTAGAAAAGAAGGTGAAGACAATCAGAAAACTTAAATTGCATATAGGCAGACATCACCAAGAACTTCCAGATCCAGGACCCAAATTATTGTGAAAAAAAAAAAAGCAGAAAGTTGACCATCAATATTGATGTGCAGAAAAATAAATGTCTGGGAATGAAATTCATTTATATTTTATAAGGGCTTTCATAGCAAAAAATAATTTTTGAGGAAAACATTGATACTGGATCATATACATTATATATATATACATACACATACATACGCATACACACATATATATAAATATATATATATATATAAATGTGTGTGTTAATATTTCTAGGAGAGAGAGAAGAGTATGGGCGTCCCAGGGTTTCCTGCCCCTGCAAACGCATTTCAGATGCATGCGTCACTTGGTGCATCTGGCTTTACGTGCATGCTGGGGAATCAGACCCAGGCATTCAGGCTGTGGCAGCAGGTGCCTTTCGCTGCTGAGCCATCTCTCCAGCCCCGATACTATATCAAAGACTTGAAGGAAAACTGAACTTATTTACGTATCTCAACCTCAGCCAGGATAAAAAGGACAACTCCACAGTAACGGAGGGAGTGGTTGTGTAAGGAGGTTTTGACAGTTGTGTATGGTGCAAGCTTGGTTTCTTAAACGTCCAGAGGGGAGGTTGTACAAGGCACAGGGAAGAGCTAGAATGACCCATGTGGAAATGAATTAGAGACAATGGCATGCATGCATGCCTATCTCTCATATGTCCATCCGCCCATGCATCTCTGTATACATACGGCTGCATGGAAAAACAGTGCACGTGTGTATCCATGCTCACAGAGTGGCATGCAGCCATGCACCGCCTTGCTAAGGCCCTGAGAGGCCTAGAACCAATGACCCACCTAGACCAGTGAGCAAGCCAAGTCCTCAAAGTATGGCTTTTTACATGATTCTACTATGAGAGTGAAATGGGGTGTGAGGGGTTCAGGGATATAGTCCTTGAACCCCGAAAAAACATGATCTGTGTATATTCTAACCAAAGAATCAGAGTAAAATAAGACCAAGAAGTATCCTTACTAAATTAGTATATTTACTGAGGGAAGTACAGAGCCAAGGGAAGGAGGAGTGAATACATTCACGTGGGTCTGAGAACCCATGTGGTGGGCCAGGAAGAAACATAGAAAGAGTTAGAGAGGAAAGAAAAGGAAGCCCAAAGGGTCACTGCCATGTGGAGGGCCGGAAGGGGCAAATGTGGGAAGCAGTGTTCAGAGGGTTCTTCCTTTAGGCCACAGCTGGGCTGAGACAAGCGGGAGACTCAGCGGCAGCTGGAGGCTCATGAGTGATAAACAGGCCAAGAGAGGCCTCTCCTGGTAAATGTATTGATAGCCCTATGGTGGTGAGTCCAACCTTGCAGCTCTGGTGAGTCAGAGAGACAGCAGCTAGATCTGGGCTGGGGGCTGCCTCAGGAAAGAGCTAGCCCTGACACCAAGTTCTAGGAGCTGAACTTGACCATCCACAATGTTAGGATTAAACCCTAGGAACCTTCCTCCCAGGAGGTGCCCAGGTTATTTGTGGAAAAACAGATCTAAGGGAAGCGATAAGACTTCAGACCATACTCTGATACTCCAAGATGAAGATGTGTCTACAGAATACAATTAACAACAGAAAAAACATCATGCTTGTCAGCTTTCTGCTCTTGGGAAACATATCTTAGTACATCAACTTAGAGAAAAATAAATTTATTTATTTTATCTCCTGAGTTCAGAGGTCTCAGTTCATCATAGTGGGAGCAGTTCACTTACTGGCAGCCAGAAAACAAGCGAGAGAGTGCTTGAGTTAACTGATGTTTTGTGGGTTGTTTGTTTGAGGACCCTGGTTCAAGGCTCGATTCCCCAGGACCCATGTCAGCCAGATGCACAAGGTGGCACGTGCATCTGGAGTTCATTTGCAGTGCCTGGAGGCCCTGGTGAGCCCATTCTCTCCCTCTCTCTCTCTCTCTCTCTCTTTCTCTCTGCCTCTTTGTCTGTCTGTCACTCCCAAATAAATATAAAAAAATAATTTTTCAAAATATATAATAATAATAATAATATATACAAAGAAAAGAAGCAAGCAAAACTTGGTTTTCAAAGATAGTAAAGACAAGAGGGCAAGCTAATAAAAATGTGTGAAATCACCAAAAACAGAAGAGACACATTTCGGCAAATTTTCACAGTGGCATGTGGTCATGCTTTTGGATCCTTGCAAGCCATGTACATTTGTATATCTCTACTTTGACACCTGAATCCAGAAAGTTCATGCCACCAAGAAATGCGTAACATGGACCACTAGAACATCAAGACCTACTGAAGGCTTGCTCATTCTGATAAAGAAGTTCCCACTAAGTTACAGTGCTAAGCACTGGCCACTGAGAACGTACTTCTTCCTAGGACCAGTCCCACAAACACTCCATGGCTCACTTCAACATTCACCTCTTAAAAACATTGTTTTCTGGGCTGGAGGGATGGCTCAGCAGTGAAGGCGTTTGCCTGCAAAGCCAAAGGATCCCGGTTTGACTCTCCAGGACCCATGTAAGCCAGATGCACAAGAGAGGGACGAACGCGTCTGGAGTTCATTTTCAGTGGCCCTGGTGAAGCCATTCTCTCTCTCCCTCTCTCTGTCCCTTTCTCTCTTTCTTCATATATATATGCATATTATAGTATGTATATGTTTATTATTATATGTATATATATATACATATAACTTTTTTAAAAGTTGTTTTCTGTATGAGCAATGTATAATTTTATTTCCTCCCTTGCCACCCACCTCTGTGTCCTGTTTGGGTTTCTCTGCCGATGAGAAGGAGGGCTCCGTGTTCCAGGGAAGAGCTGAAGGACTCAAGTCAAGAGCCCTCATTGCCTTGTGATTTGGGGTCATTCGGGGATCCATTGATGCTGCCTGGGGGGTTTTATATGAGATCTTCAAAACAGATCTCACATTTCACCTTCAAAACCAAATGGCGCATACAAAGATGACATTTTCGGTGATGACTGTGAATGAGGTTAACAGCCTTTTATTTGTGAAAAATCACACTTGGCTTCTTAGAGGCTTTGAGCATTCAGGTGTCACAGGCCTCCTGAGAAGGCACAGGCAGGGGTCCCTCAGAATGGCACAGCTCCTAGCTGTCTCTTAGTGTAAAAATATAAAATGAAACAGCACCCCAAATAACTACATGCTCTTTATTATTTTTTTTATCTTTTGCAGGGGGGATGGTGAGAAAGCTTTGCCGGCACGTCTAGCCACTGCAAACGGATTGCAGATGTATGCAGCACTTTGTGCGTCTGGCTTTATGTGGGTATTTGGGAACTGACCATGGTTTGGTAGACTTTGCGGGCAAGTACCTTAACTGCTGAGCCATTCTTCAGCCCCCCCCCCCATATGTTCCTTATTTTCTATAGTTATACAGATGCAAAAAATCAGACTAGGGCTGGAGAGATGGCTTAGCGGTTAAGCGCTTGCCTGTGAAGCCTAAGGACCCCGGTTCGAGGCTCGGTTCCCCAGGTCCCACGTTAGCCAGATGCACAAGGGGGGGCACGCGTCTGGAGTTCGTTTGCAGTGGCTGGAAGCCCTGGCGCGCCCATCCTCTCTCTCTCCCTCTAGCTGTCTTTCTCTCTGTGTCTGACGCTCTCAAAAAAAAAAAAAAAAAAAAATCAGACTAGACATAATGACAGAAATGGAGGGTTTTTTTTTTCATTTCTGTATATAATTTCATGAGAAATACTACTGCTAGCATCAAAAAAAGGGATATCATGCAAAACAAACTAATAATTCAAAACACTAAACGTGAAGTGCAAAATAATCTATTTTTTAAAAATCTTTATGGAAATAATGTAATCTAAAATAAAATTCATTGTAAATGATATGAATAGTTCCCGGACAAAATGACTTAATGTGGATGAGGGATTTCCTTGAAATGCTCTTAAAGTCCTGTATTGATCTACCTATTTCAGCTCTATCAATTCTCCTGACAAAGATGTATTTTAGACATTAATGCTTTCATAAATATACAATGCTGGCAACGTGTAAAATGACTTACAAATCTCCAATCCAAAAAAAAAAAAAAAAAAAGAAAGGAAAAAATCAAGTAATAAAAGTCAGACAAGGGGCTGGAGAGATTGTTCTGTAGCTAAAGGCACTTGCTGACAAGGCCTGAGGGTGTGGGTTCGATTCCCAGGGATCCACGTAGAGCCAGATGCACAGAGAGTGGAGCATGGACCTGGAGTTCAGTTACAGTGGCAAAAGGCTGTAGTGTACATTCTCTCTCTCTTTCTTTCTTTCTTTCTTTCTTTCTTTCTTTCTTTCTTTCTTTCTTTCTTTCTTTCCCTCTCTCTTGTTCTCTCATCTCCCCTTCTCTGCTTGAAATAGATAATAAAATGTTTAAGCAGTCAGACAAATTTCTCTCTGAACTAACTCAGTGATACAATATGAATAAAAAATAATCTTGGGAAGCTTACTTGTCATTATGTGAATTAAACAACACAATTAGCAGACAATGAATTTGAAGATCAGAAACAGGAGAAGAAAAAAAATATATTAATCAAATAGTCAGGCTAGAGAAATAATAGATTAGTCAAGATTTTGAATAAATTAGCAAAGGAAAAAGAATCACACTAAAGTGTCCAAGTTTTAGCTCCTCATAATATAAATGGTGCTGTCTGTTTTACAAACCAGTTTGTGCATGGTTTTGGAAGGAAATAAGAATTCTTCTCTTCTCTTGCTCTGAACCATAACATGTACAATGTAATACGAGAGAAGAGTTTGTCCTTCTGAAATAAATTCTTTGCACTTGTGGACATGAAGGTTCCTAAAGACGTCACTGTGTTGATGTAAGTCTCATTTTGCAAATGACACCAGGGACCTCATATTAAGAACAAGATGCAAAGTAAATGTCGTCTTTGCTTCCTGGCTCTGTTACTCAGCAATTTTAGAGCACTTCACAGTTATGAGCTGGCATGAAGAATCAAGTACTAAAAACAAAACAAAACAACAACAACAAAAAAACATTTTCTTGGGAATGAAGCTTTTTAAAAAAAAACCATTTTATGTTTAAAAGCCAAAGATACAAAAGCGGTGGTTAAAGCCTATGCAATGCTGATTACACACAGAAGACACTCACAATGAGACGGAATAAAAGTGGACTCTAGGAGAGATGTCGGGTGCGTACTCAGGATCCACAAACTTCGTTTGATATGCTATTGCTCTCAAAGATGTGGGCTTTTTATGAGTTAAATGTATTTGATGCAGATTCAGCAACCAAGCAAATATCTTTTACTCAGATCTACAACAAACACATAACTATGCTGGTATTACAGCAAATTCTTTGTGTCAATATGAAACCAGTTCACCTAGCTTGGAAAAAAAAAAAAGAGAGAGAGAAAGGGAGAAATGGGCAGTTAAATTGAGTATTTATATCTCATATTTCGAAGCTGCATCCTTTCTCGTCTCATGTACTTGCTTCTGCCCTGAGGATACAACCTTCCTGGGTGAATCTTGTGGAGTTTACCGATACACTTGGACTTCATGACCTTTTAACTTTGAAAAACCGGAGGGTTCTAGAGCCGCCCCCCCCCCCCCGAACCCTGACACAATTTTGTTGGAACTTCCAGTCTTATGACAAGTAGAAGTCCTGAAACTCAACTCCTGGTTTGGGATAATTTCTTATGGCTGTCAAAAGAATCTTTATAATTACCAAGGAAACCACCATTCTTCATGGACAAAATCTACTCCTGATCTATATGCCATCAACATCAAAAAAGAAATTTAATTTTTTTTTTAAAAGGTCACTTAGGATAAGCCCCACTGATGCCTAAAATCAGGTATCTATGTATTAGGAGGTTTTCTTTTTGTTTTGTTTTTAATTTTTTTCTCCGTTTTCCTGTTGAGGGAGAAGGATCTATTTAGGAAGTAAGTAAACAGTTCTGAGCCTGCCATGGGCATCTGCCCTCTTCCCTGCCTCTCTTCAAATCTCTCCTCTGGTCTTCAGCTTTCTAGTGACTGTAATACAAATCATCTCTCTGTTATGCAGAATAGCTTTTACTCCCAGTGCAAATGAAGCCTATTGACAAATCTTCAATGGACTCAATATCTCAAGGGTGTCTTCCAAGTAAGCCTTCCAGCAAAGGTCCTTCCTGTCCATCAAAGGATATTCTAGAGCCATTCAGAACACAATATAACTTTTTTAACTTCATTGTACAGAAACCGTTTACTTATTTCACTGTCATTGTCCTTCATCTCTCTTGCTCTAAGCTTTGTGTAACTGTCTTTCTTGGTGATGTGGGATAAGCCAGGGTTTAAACAAACAAGTTAATGGATGATCCCAGTCCTTACAACAAACATAGGTGGTGAGTAGTATTGTATTTTTCTGTAGTGAATGAGGGTAGGGATGCCCATGAAGTCATAAATTCAGCCTGTCATAAGAGTTGAAATGGAATTTCCTTCAGCACATTCTGAACTGTTCTCCTTCCCTTATCATCAGCTAAGAAGATGGACAACCAATCTCTTAACTGTTTTATTAAAATCCTTCCAGATTTACCACAAAGTCACACAAACATTTCTAGTAGAGGATATAATTGTTCTAATAATACTTTCTCTAAATTTGATCATCTCTAACACATTGAGGACCATCACTCTAGAACTTGAAGATAATGAAATTCAATGTAATTGGTTGGATTTGCTCTGGTTACATAATTTGTAAATTTATAAAACAGTTCTTAATACTCTGATAAAAAAGTAAAATCTAATGTGAAAGAGGAATTAAAATTGTTGAGCGTCATCTAAGCTGATAGACATACTTAACATTTAATGAAACCATGAATATATGTTACATTTTACTTATTTTAAAGTCTCACCTGAGAAATTATTTTTTCTATGAATTTCGACAACAAATGAATACTTTTCTTGAGATAATGGAATTCTTGGAAAATAAGTAAATTCCAAGCAATGGCAATATGAGAAACTGAAGAAAACTATATGTATAAAAGGCCAATCAGAATCAAAATAATCTAGCAGATCCCATTGCCTGAATTTTAAATGCAATGCCTCATCTAGTATTAACAAAAATAGAATGATGTAGAGTTTTATGTCATATTTTTAGGTGAGTAAAAAGAGATGAAAGGAAATTATAAAGTTTCAAAAGGTCATCTAATTCATAAGTGGAAGAAAAAGGACATTGAGCTGGAGAAATTGCTCAGTGGTTAAAGTGCTTGCCTGAAAAGCCTAATGACCTGGGTCTGATGACCCAGTACCCACATAAAGGCAGATGCACAAAGTGGCACAGGCAGAAAGTTTGTCTGCTGTGGTTACAAGTCCTGAAATGCCCACATTCCCATATTAATATTCTCTCTCTCTCTCGATAAATAAATAAGTAAATAAATTAATCTTTAATATTTTTATTTTTATTTATTTATTTGAGAGTGACAGAGAGAGAAAGAGGCAGATATAGAGAGAGAATGGGCGCACCAGGGCCTCCAGCCACTGCAAACGAACTCCAGACACATGCGCCCCCTTGTGCATCTGGCTAACGTGGGACCTGGGGAACCGAGCCTCGAACCGGGGTCCTTAGGCTTCACAGGCAAGCGCTTAACCACTAAGCCATCTCTCCAGCCTTAAACTGATCTTTAAAAAGAAAGTGAAAGGACATCATCCATCCCTGTTGTACCCATCCATAACCAGCATGTCACTGGAAATAGATAAGACAGAAGTGTTTTATTTACCATCGGTAAACGTGTCCCTTAGAAAAACCTCACCAGGGAGCAGATCATCAAGCACCGAGTGGTGCCGACATGCCGAGGTAATGTGAATTCAGAGAAGTGAGCTATCTGAGGTCACAGAAACCCAAATACCGAAGGTGCCGGGGAATTCTGTGCCCATGGCCCCTCGGCCATCACAGGTCTGCAGCACCCTAGCGTAAATATATACAGGGCTCCACCTAAGGGCTTTTGCCTACATGCAGACAGTGCCAGGAACAAATGAGAACAGGAGTTGGAGGATCAATACCCCAGTGTTCTCATCCCAAATCAAGCGTTCACATTCAAACCCTTCTCTCCAGGTCTGCATCTGAAGGTCAGGGTGGCGGGGGGGGGGGGGGGGCACTGATCCACAATCTCTCTAAAAACGACAAGCCATGGCAGAGCACCTGTGTGACATTTCATCCTCATACCAGCAGACAGGGGACAAGTACTACGATCCCCATTCTGAACATGAGGCACCGCGGAGACTAAATAATTTGCTGAGAGTCGAAGCAGGTGATGTGAATCCAGGGCCAGTCCTTATGACTGAAGTACAGAGTGCTTTACTTAAAAAAAAATATATATATATATATTTTTTAAATACATTGTATTTATTTATTTATTTGAGAGAGAAAGAGAGAGAGAAAATGGGCACACCAGGGCCTCCAGCCACTGCAAACGAACTCCAGATGCGTGAGCCCCCTTGTGCATCTGGCTTCTGTGTGCCCTGGAGAATCGAATCCTTTGGCTTTACAGGCAAATACCTTAACCACTAAACCATCTCTCGAGCCCTAAAAATTTTTAAATAGGGCTGGAAAGATGGCTTAGCAGTTAAGCGCTTGCCTGTGAAGCCTAAGGACACCGGTTTGAGGCTCGATTCCACAGGATCTATTCATTCCATTCTCTCTCTCTCTCTCTCTGCCCTTTTCTCTCAAATAAATAAATAAAAAATAAAAACAATTAAAATACACACACACAGCTACTGCAAATGAACTCCAGATGCATGTGTCTCTTTGTGCACCTGGCTTATTTGGGTACTGGGGAATTGAACCTGGGTCCTTAGGCATTGCAGGCAAACCAATTTACCACTAAGCCATCTCTCCAGCCCCAGACTTTCTTTTTTTTATACCAAAAGACACATTACTATAGAAATGCAAGCTATGCTGCTGGAAGTCTGTGGACTTCTAGAGGAATAGAAGAAAGACAACTCTACTTAGAGCTCAGGACAGGGAAAAGAAGCCAGACGCGGCGGGGCCACCCCCGTGAAAAAATCACCGCGCAGAAGTATCCTGTTACTCAAAGGCTACTGAGCGATAGGAGAATATTTGCAGTGAAGTTCAGCCCCTAGAGCTTGGCTAGCCCCTAGCATAGACCTACCAGCTGTCTCTCTCTGGCTTATCTGAGCTAGAAGGTAGGCCCCACCACCATAAGGTTAAAAATACATTTATGGGGAAAGCGCAAGCTATCTGGGCCACCTGACCATTCGTGAACCTCCATCTTATCTTGAGTCAGCCCAACTGGACCAAGATAAAGAGAGAAACCCTATTCCCTACATGGCTCTTAACTGCCCCCCACCCCCCGCAACCCTGCACAGGGCAGGAGCTCTTTGTGCTTTCTTTTTCTTTCCTCTGTATGATTTTTCCAGGCCCAGAACATGGGCTCTCAGCCCACATGGGTGCGTTCATTCTCCTCCTCTTGGTCCTCCATAAGCCTAGAAATTTAATAATTGTCCTTCTCACGTTGCTTTGCCCAATTCTTTGGTTCAATCCAAACATGAACCCAGGGTTCTGGGTTCACGAACTCTCCTGAACCCACAGCAGCCTGGTTTCAGGTTGACGCAAGCTTTTATTGATATAGTAGCATGTTTGACATCACAGCGCTAAGTGCTGGTGAAAACGTGGAGCAACGGGGGCTCTGATTCACGGCTGGCAGCCAGAAAGAGGGGCATGGCCAATTTGGAAGGCAGCTTGCTGATTTCTTATACAACAAAGCTCACTCTTCCCATATGACTCAGCCATCACACCGCTTGGAATTCCTCCAAAGAACAGAAAATGTATGTCTTCACCAAAAAAAAAAAAACACAAAAAAACCAAAAAAAACCTTTACGTAGATATTTGCAGATTTACAGCAGCTTTAACTGACAGCTGTTGACACTTGGGAGCAATGGAGTAAGTGAAGAGTTAAATAAGGTGCAGTACATCCAAACCATGAAATATTACCAAGCGTTAGAAATGCACTATGAAGCCACAGAGTGATATAAAAGAAGCTCTTATATGCACTCCTAAGCAAAAAGGAGCCAGCATGAAAATGTTTCAGACTGTGTCATTCCATCTATACAGCGTTGTGAAAAAGAAATATAAAACCAGGGACTGTGAAATACTAGAAGAACATGTAGGGACCATACCCCGATACAGACATAGGGAAACATTTTCTGAATAAGATTCCAGTTGCCCAGGGAATAAGAAAAACACTCATCCAATGGAATCCCACGAGGCTAAAACGCTACTGTTCAGCTAAGCAAACCATCTTCGGAGTCAATAGACAACAACATACAGAGTGGAGGAAAGTCTGGGCCAGCGACATATCTAATAGAGGTGTGACGTCTAGAATATACAAAGAACTCAAAAGACTTAACAAGAAGAAACCAGTAAACCAGTGGGGCAGAGAACTCAACGGATGGTTCTCAAAGGAAGAAATACAAATGGCCAATAAACATGTTAAAAAAAAAAAAAATCTTCAACATGTTAAGCCATCAGAGAAATACATAGTAAAACCACTTTGAGGGCTGGAGAGATAGCTTAGTGGTTAAGCGCTTGCCTGTGAAGCCTTAGGACCCCAGTTCAAGGCTCGATTCTACAGGACCCACGTTAGCCAGATGCACAAGGGGGCGCATGTGTCTGGAGTTCATTTGCAGTGGCTGGAGGACCTGGTGCACACTCTCTCTCTCTCTCTCTCTCTCCCTTTCTCTGTCTATCGCTCTCAAATAAATGAATAAAAAAAGAACAAAAAAAATAAAAATAAAACTACTTTGAGATTCCATTTTATTTCAGTCAGAATGGTGATCATTAAAAAAAAAAGTCAAATTTCTACAAAAGCTGGCCTGAGCGTGGGGCATGATGAAAATGCTGAGAATGTAAACTGGTATAGCTACTAGGGATACCATATGGAGGTTTCTCAAAACCCTAAATATTGATGGACCATGTGATCCAGTCATAACCCAAAAGCCTACCCATACCATACGTAGACACTTGGTCAGCTGTGTTTGTTGTTCTCACCGTCACAAAAGCCAGGAAATGGAAACAGCCCGTACGGCGATCACCTGATGAGTGGGTAACGAAGACACAGTACACAGACCCTGAGGGGCTCTAGTCAGCTGTAAATGAAAATTAAGTTGGGAGACTGATGGATCTGGAAAGAATTATACTAACTGAGGAAACCAAGGCTCAGAAAGGCGACACCACACGTTCTCCACCCATATGCGGATTCCAACCTGGAATGGTGGGATTTGTTTGGAAGTTGTAGTTGGCATCAACAGAACCAGTCAGAAAGGAAAAAAATGAAGCTCAGAGAAAAGTGAGGAGGGAATAAGGAAGGGGGTAAAAGACAGGCAAATGAAAGTATGCAAAATGCCGAATACAGGGGCCAAAAGGTCTAAGGGTGAGGAAGGGGGAAAGAAAGGAGAGGCAAGTTAAGAATACACATGAGAGGGCTGGAGAGATGGCTTAGTGGTTAAGCGCTTGCCTGTGAAGCCTAAGGACCCCGGTTCGAGGCTCGGTTCCCCAGGTCCCACGTTAGCCAGATGCACAAGGGGGCGCACGCGTCTGGAGTTCGTTTGCAGAGGCTGGAAGCCCTGGCGCGCCCATTCTCTCTCTCTCCCTCTATTTGTCTTTCTCTCTGTGTCTGTTGCTCTCAAATTAAAAATAAAAAAAAAAAAAGAATACACATAACTGCTGGAGAGATGTCTTAGCGGTAAAGGCTCTTGCCTATGAAGCCTTAAGGACCCGTATTCTACTCTCCAGACGCCATGCTAGCCAGACACACAAAGGTGAGGCAAGCGCATGATCGCACATTCCCACTAGGTGGCACAAGTATCTGGAGTTTGACTTCACGGGCAGAGGCCCTGGTGTGCCAATTCTCTCTCTGTCTCTGTCTCTGTCTCTCTCTCTCAAAAATACATTAAATTAAAAATAAAATGTATGCAATATATATGGGGAGATGGCTTAGCAGTTAAGGGATTTGCTTATGAAACCTAAGGATGCAGGTTCAATTCCACAGTACCCATGTAAGACAAATGCACTGGGAGGCACGTGTACCTGGAGTTCAATTTCAGTGACTGTGGCCCTGGTGTGCCAATTCTGTCTAAAAAATTTTAAAAAATTAAAGAAGAGTACAGAACTAGAGGAACAAGAGTGGCTTCCATGGTGAACTTCATAATCAGCACAAGGATGGAAAAGACAGATGCTGAGGATACTCAACACCTACCAAAGCAGAGATCCAGAGGCTCATAATAGCCCATCATTGAAGTAGACTTAAAGCTCATCCAACGTGGCTCAAGGAAATTTTGCAGAAGAAGGGGCAGAAAGATTGTTGGAGCCACACATTGGGACATCATGCCCAAACTCCCCAATAACTGAATGCTGTTCCCACAACCCTTTACCCAAAATCCCCATGACCCCAATGAGGAGGGCCCCTTCAGAAAAGGGGCAGGGATGAGGGAAAGGATGGTACCAACACGTGATGTTTCCATACCTTGTATGTCCATAACTGATTTAAAAAAAGAATACACACAACGAAAGATGGTTTGAATAAGCACTATAGGAATCAACCTCTACAGTAGCGAGCTAAAATATATGGCTTTCTTTTCTGAAAAGTTACTTATTTGCAGAGGGTTTGGTGAGGATGTTTACTCCAGGACCTCCTGCCACTGCATATGAACTCCAGACTATGTCACTTTGTGAGTCTGCCTTTGGGTACTGGGGAGTCAAACCCAGGCCATCAGACTTCGCAAGAAAGTGCTTTGAATCTAGGAGCCATCTCTTCCAGCCCAAAGATATAACTTTCTTAAAGAGAGAGAGAGTGGCTGGAGAGATGGCTCAGTGGAAAAGATGCTTGCAAAGCCATAGGATCCAGGTTCAATTCCCCAGGACCCACAAAAGCCAGATGCACCAGGTGGCACACATGTCTGGGGTTCATTTGCAGTGGCTGGAGGCCCTGGGGCACCCATTCTCCTCCCTCCCACTTTCTCTCTCAAATAAACATAAAAGAGTGAGTGAGTGAGAGAGAGAGAGTTTGGGTGGAAGTACCCAACTGAAGTGGGGAAAGCTTTTCTGTAAAGTCAAATGTTGCTGCAAGTTAATCTCATTGATGAAGATGGGTCATAGCCCCCTCACAATGAGTTGTTATTTAGGTAAGTCCATGAAGCCACAAAAACAATGCAGGCCACTGTCAAAGCACTTGGTTATTCAGCAAAACTAGATGATGAGACCCTATTGCTGAAGATACACTGGCTAAGGTCATAGGACTTTGGGAAATCAATCTGGATATGAGATGGAGGAGGAGGGCACCTGGTCTGCTAGCTGTCACAGTGTTGGAAAGAACTAGATGAGCAGCTCAGGAATAAAACGTTATCAACAGCTTGAACAAACAATGGATCCTGCAAGCTACAAAGTCAACCAACCAGCAAGAAATACCCACAGAAACAATAATAGGACATAAATTTGGGGGGCAATCAACTGCTTGGTGCCAGAAAGCACTTTTAACCATACATGTAACTACCCAGTACAATCAAACACTCTCAGATGGGATGTGAGGCCCACTCAGTGGGAAGGAATCCCATACTTGGTTCTGAGAACCAAGTCAGAAGCCTATGGCTTGGATGGTCACGGACCCTAGAGAGAAGCTTCCACTGCTCTTTGGCTAAATGGAGGCATCCCACGCATCAGAAAGCCTTCTAAGGGGCTGCCGAGATGGCTTAGCAGTTAAGGCACTTAACCTGCAAAGCCCAAGGACCTGGGTTGAATTTCCCAGGACCCACGCAAAGCCAGATACACAAGGTGGCAAATGCACCTGGAGTTCATTTGCAGTGGCTGGAGGACTTGGCATGCTCATTCTCACTCTCTCTTAAATGAATTAATAAAATAAAATAAAATCTTTCTCAATGTCCATGTTTATCCACAATGATCCACACTGCTTTCACTTGTCCATTAGAGAACCTGCTTTTCACAGATGACAGTGAATCCCAGGACACCAAGACTCGTAAGGATGACAAGAAGAGAGAAAGTACTGGTACCTGGAAAAGTCACACCTTCCATGGCTCAGGAAACAGGGCAGAAGCAATGCTGGCTTGACTGTGATTCCTGCTTTCAGTGCTATCCTGAAAGTCCCCTCCAGGGAGATGTCGGTAGACACTGAGGAGACTCAAAACGCATCAAAGCAGAAAATGAGAGACAGTTGAGAGCTGATCACTAGAGGACAGTGCTAATGTGTCCTCCAAGCTGAGGGATCATGGAGGAAGAGAGAGCAGAAAGGATGAAACTGCCACAGAATAGGAAAGCAATGGCCAAGTCTGTCCTTCAAATATGAACCTACTGGTGCATTCAGGGTCCCACAGTGGTGACTGATACCACACAGATCTGTACCGTCCAGAAGCCATAAACACTTTGACACAGATGATGGAATGGGACAAAAAGAATGAGACACAGAACAAAGGAAGGGCTATTTCCAAAGATGAGTTTCTTCAGTGGAATGGGGACAGAGAAGAGGGGACGAAAGAGGTGAACATGATGTCAACACAACCAAATTACAGTATGTTTATATATTAAAGTTCCCAACAGGAAAAAATAAATAAACTAGAAAAGAAGTTGAAAGTGTGTCTAAGGTCAGTATAGAACTCTCTGCTTTTCTATTTTTATATAAAGCAAAAGTATAAAACAATAATGTACATTAAATCTAACAAGTGAAAAATAAATATATAAATGTATGACTACCATATAAGTAATGACTGGGTTTAAAAACTTACATATAAGAATTCTGCAATAACAAAGGAAGAAAGGTTGTCAGTAATGATGAACCACACTTAACTATAAGACTAAAAAGGCAGACAGCATGTGAGGTGGCCCTATGTCACATTATAAACAGTGAAGGACCAATACATTTTCTTGGAAAATGAAGGCATGAGGATGATAATTTGATTGAGCTTAGTTTTATAGTGTTAAGATGTATGTTAAAGGTCACATTGGAACGAAGACTATGCCTGAGGGACACCATATATGATGATGAAAATTAAGAAAATATACTATAAATTCAGACAGACATAACAAGGTTCAAAATTAACTTTTATATATCTATGTAAGTTTATATGTATATATACATTTATATATTTGCCTCTACAAAAGATTAATTTGTATATATTAATTAATATATATTAATTAATATATATAAATTAATAATATTAATAAATTTATATATATATATATATATTTGCTTTTATAGATAGATAAAACATACACAACTCAGGGGAAGAAGGACTCCCAAACAAAGGGAATGAAGGTTAAGGCACTTACCTGAAAAGCCAAAGGACCTAAGTTCAATTCCCCAGGACCCACATAAACCAGATGTACAAGGTGGCACATGTATCTGGAGTTCATTTGTTGTGGCTGGAGGCCCTAGTGTGCCCATTCTCTTTCTACCTCTCTCTCCTTCTCTCTCTCTCTGCTACTTTCTCTCCCTCTCTAAATAAATAAACAAAGAGTGAGTGATGTGATTAGTTTTGAAGAAATTTTGTTTTTAATTTTAAGTAGAAACTTCTCATGGATACATTATGTGTTGGTGTCCTCATTTTCCTCCTCTCTGCCCCCACTCCACTGAGGGCCCTCCTTAGAGGCGTTGGTGATATTCAAGAGAAATTTCAGATTATGCACAACTGAGAAAGATGAGGAGCCTGGAGGGATGGCTTAGTAGTAAAGGTGTTTACCTGCAAAGCCAAAGGACCCAAGTTCAATTCCCAGGACCCATGTTAGCCAGATGCACAAGGGGGTCCACACATCTGAGGTTCATTTGCAGCGGCTGGAGGCCCTGATGCACTCATTCTCTCTCTTTCTTTCTCTCTCCCTCTTTCTCGTCAAATAAAGAAATGAATAAAGAGAAAGATGACGGCTTGTGCATATTCAGCTAACCTCTCCCCAACATCAGAAGTCAAAATGTGTGACTGATACCCCAACGAGACGCTCAAAGTGACCTTGTATAGAACCTTTACCTGTCCAAGCACGCTGTCTCCTGGAAATTGAGATTAATCTTGACAACATCAAATTCTAGGGACACATTTCTGAAACTGCTTTCTTTCTACGAGGTGTCCCAAGCACACACTGACTCAGGCATTGTGCTTGGGAATCTCATCATAGGAGACCTGCGTGAAATGACTCATTAAGATTAAACTACCTTGCATGAGGTGAGCTCTCGTTGAATCTCAAAAGCATCATGGCTTCCCACAGACAGGTGATGCTCACTGAGGCTAGAGAGAACAAATTTATTATTCCATCATTCCAATTTAACCAAAGAGGTGGTCTCTGGTATGGACTGATTGTGTCCAAAATGGGACACATAAGGGATGGCTTGGTCCTTCAAGTCACTCATCACTAAGTAGTAGTGGGTCTGCCGTTGAGCCACTAGATAACCTTAAGTAACTTGGTGACTCATTCATGGACAAGTTTCCTGCTCTGTATATCAGCACCAGCTAGCATGTGCTAGGAACTCAAACCCAGCTTTTCTCACTTAATCTTCATTGCCACCTACAAAAACACAGAACTATTTATTGTCCTCGAGTCACCAAAGGACTTGAATTACAGAGAGGTTGTATTCATCATGACTAGATGACAATGCTTGTCCCAGATTTTTGAGGGCTTAAAAGGACATATTGTTTGTGAAAAACATTGCTTTATATCTGATGTTAATGAGCTCCCAGATGTGATTACTATTGTTATCTTTGTGATTTTGTAGCACATGTCCACTTATCTCATAAAAACAGAGCACAATATTATTTCAAAATGTGAAGGAATATGTAATTAAGCTATTAGTTAACCCCAAAGGTCTTGGTATACTGCACTTCATAGGTACTCATTCAGAATTAAAAGTATGAATTCTTTTTTTTTGTTGTTTTTTTTTAATTTTTATTTATTTATTTGAGAGCAACAAACAGAGAGAGAAATAGTCAGATAGAAAGAGAGAGAGAATGGGCATGCCAGGGCCTCCAGCCACTGCAAACAAACTCCAGATGCATGCGCCCCATTGTGCATCTGGCTTATGTGGGTCCTGAGGAAGTGAGCCTCAAACCGGGGTCCTTAGGCTTCACAGGTGAGTGCTTAACCACTAAACCATTTCTCCAGCCCCAAAAGTATGAGTTCTTCATTAAGTGCTGTGCTGGGTGCTGGGGAACAGTATAGAATAAAATAATTGTAGTGGTTACTCTCATGGGTAGCCTCATCTATGACTTTTTTTGATGAGGATCCAAAGGCTGGCTTGACCACAGAAAGTTTCTTGGTGCCAAAGGCTTTGCAGTGAAGGTCTAGTAGATTATGAGCAGTGTTTTGAATAGTGACTTCATGGGCCACCATAACACTCGATCTCTCACTTAAAAAAAAACTAACCTTTGAGGGCAGGAGAGATGGCTCCAAGGTTAAGGTGCTCCTACAAAGCCTAACGACCGAGGTTTGATTCTTTAGTGCCCATGTAAAGCCAGATGCACAAAGTAGCACATGTATCTGGAGTTCATTTGCAATGACTACAGGCACTGGTGCTTTCTCTCTTTGGTACCATCTGTCTATTATCTATCTATGTATCTATGTATCTATCTATCTATCTATCCATCCATCCATCCATCCATCCATCCATCACCTATTTATCATCTATCTTTATCTCTGTCTTTCTGCTTTCAAATAAGTGAATAAAATAGTTTTTAAAAAACTAACCTTTTAATGAATTGCTTTCTGAAAAAAAATGAAATTTTCTTTCTATTAGAAATTAAATACTTGGAGGTATTTATTGATTGTCAACATTTACCATTGTTTTATTTTGTGACCTATACAGACCCTTCCAACTTTTATCTCTCACTACAAGACCTTCCACATACTGAGTACCAACTTTCAAGCTTGTCATTATTCTCAAAGCATCAAGAACTGTCCATCCTTAGGAACATTTGCAATCTTAAGCCTGCTGAGCAACTCAATGACAACACTGGTTACATTAGGAACTTCACACCATGTTAAATCGGATGGGTTAGGTGAAGGAGGAGCTGTGACCTTTCCAAGGGGAGAGATAGGGAGGCATGGGTGATACATTGTCTTTGCAGTGTATATGGTTTTTTTTTTTTTTTTTTCAAACAGCGTGGATATCGATATTCATGGGAAAAACATGACAATATTATCTAATGTTACATTTTTGTGAAGTATGCATTAAGTGAAATATCTATAGCTGAGAGACTGGAATTTTCTATAGGTAAAGCCAAAAACAACTGGAAGGGATCACAGACTCACTCTTGGGATGGTTCTCTAGATAATACATTATTTCCTTGCATTTCACTGAACACAGAAGTGGAGTAAATTAATTAATAAGACAATGGGCACAGGTAATCGCCTAGGGCCCCCGAGGGCAAAAGTAGGCCTGAGCTGTCAGACGCAGCTAAGGCCCCGGGGACCACAGGAAGTCACAGCTGGCCTAGACCCCAATAACCTCGGCTTCCAAGAATGGCAGGAGTGTGGCCGCACCCTCCCCCAGCTCGGGACACTTGGATGTCCTGATAACACTTAGGTTCCACTTTCCCAGAGCCTTGTGACCCCTTTCCCGGCATGTCCCTGTGTGTTAACGAGGTACCAGCCAGCAGCCTTCGCACAGCCAATCCCCCTGAGGCCCTTCCCCCATACCTTTTCCCGCCACTGCTCAGACCCTGTGACCCTTTCCTGCTCATCCATGACATCACTACATGCTAATTAGGCATCAGCAAGACCTTTGCACTAACCAGTCCCTTTATGAGCCACACCTCTTCCCGCTCTTTCACAAATGCTTGTAAACCCATTCCCCTGACAAATAAATGAGCTGTTCTCTGACACAGTCTACCAGATATTTCTTTCCATCACATTCAAAAAGGGAAGAAGAAAGAAGAGGAGGAGGGGAGAAGGGAAAAATAAAAGGAAGAGTAAAGAAAACTAAAAGAAAGTTCTGCTGGCCCAAGAGAGTATTTACAATTACATTAGATTAAAGGGATTTTAAAATATGGAATAAAGTCATAGAACCTTCTAGACATTATTATTGTAGCCTATGAAATCATAAGGCCATTTAAATAATATTCATTAATTCATATGTCATACTTATCCCTTTTTCCTATGATATCATGGAAACAAAAGAGAAAATTCACATTAATAAATATTTAACTAGGTTAGACTAGTTCTTGCTAAAGTTACATTATGCTTTGCTATTTTTGGTGAGCTTCCCAGAGAACAGTGTTACTTTCAAGTAAACTTCACAAGGGTTTTGAAGTGATCTCTGTAAAATCAGGTTGTGTGTGTGTGTATATACATATATATATATATATGTATATATATATATATATATGTATATATATATATATATATAAAACTTGTGACATTTGGACAAAAATAACCCACACACAGAGAAAAGTTCCCATTAAAAAGTGAGCAATTCTGAATCACTTTTTCTGCCCACTGTGATTGTTATTCATTTGAAGACAAAATTCAAAGCAAGCATTTCAAAGCTTCTGTTTGTCACACAAGAATTATTTCCAGGCAGCACCAAAAATGTCACTTTTCTAGAATCGGGTCATGAACATCTAACAGCAATCTAATTAATACATCCATAAGGCAGTTGCTATGACTATCAGCTAGACAACGTGATCAACTTGTTATCTGTTGGAATCCCCAAAACCACAATTAATACAATACATAAAAACACATTTCCTAAACCTGACATTAATATTGCAACACATCCATCACATTACTACCCCTTACCCTGATATAAAACTTTGTATATGGCTGGAGAGATGGCTTAGCAGTTAAGGCATTTGTCTGCAAAGCCAAAGGACCCAGGTTCCATTCCCCAGGACCCATTTTAGACAGATGCAGAAGGGGGCGCACGCCTCTGGAGTTCGTCTGCAGTGGCTGAAACCCTGGTGTGCCCATTCTCTCTCCCTCTCCCTCCCTCCCTCCCTCTCTCTCTCTCTCTCTCTTTCTCTCTCTCTCTTCCTCCCTCTCTCCCTCTTTCTCTCTGACAAATAAATAAATAAAAATAAAGCATAAAAAATTCACAAAAAACTTTGTATAAATAAAATTTCAGAACAGAGTAAAACACCCTGCAGTGACTATATATCCAAGCAGTATTCCTTTTTCAACTTGCTAGACACCTCAGTGCTTAAATATCAGTAGCCTTTCCGGTGTACACAGAGTTAAGGTCCCTCCCTCAGAGAGTCAGTTCTGAATTCCACATTCCAGAGGTAATAGAGACCAGCAGACCTCACTGTCCAAGTTCTCATTCAAGGTCTTAATCATGACATTTTTGCACTCTTTCGCTTGGTCCCTCCTCCTGCCTCAGAAGGAGTCTGTCTCCCACTAGTTTTCCAACTCTGACTCAGAATTCTTCATTTGTTAATTGTCCCTCACTCTTAAGAGGACCTTGTATTTCTCCATTAGCAATTGGTTTTCCCTTACTTCTTCTCTTCCTGCCTGTCCCATTCTTGTTACTCTTCTATTCACTCTGTTTCCATTAAAAAAAAAAAAAAATTGGGCTGGAGAGATGGCTTAGCTGTTAAGCACTTGCCTATGAAGCCTAAGGACCCCGGTTCGAGGCTTGGTTCCCCAGGTCCCATGTTAGCCAGATGCACAAGAGGGCACATGTGTCTGGAGTTCGTTTGCAGAGGCTGGAAGCCCTGGCGCGCCCATTCTCTCTCTCTCTCTATCTGTCTTTCTCTCTGTGTCTGTCGCTCTCAAATAAATAAATAAATAAAAATTAGTTTTCACCGAGTTCTCTGGTTTGATAACCCCTGAAATGAAAATTGTGCCCAGACACTCCCTCAAACCACTGTCCAAATTGTTGCCAGCAACTACGAATTCTCAAGCCCATCAATGTTTTTGTTTTTTGGGTTTCGTTTTTTTTTTTTTTGTCATTCATTCCTATACTTTATGGCATTTTGGCTCTGACAATTAAGTGGCTTCTTCCTTTGAATTCCATAATACTTTGTACATATCTGTATTAATCTGCTTCCTGCTGTCTCACGGCTTTTCTCCTCACTCATCTATGGTAATATCCAAAATAGGACTTCTGTTTAAATTTGCTTAAAGAAACATATTTTATGCTTAAAAGTACCAATATGTTCCATGTGTTCTAATAGAACTATGAGTGACTGTTTTCAGCATCATATATTAATGATTTCATATGTTAATATGCTTTTAAAAATATTTTTAGTTATTTATAAGCAGAATGAGATAAAGGGAAGAGAGACAGAGAGCATAGGCACGTCAGTGCCTCCCTCCAGCCACTGCAAATGAACTGCGGATGTTTGAACCTCTTTGAGCATCTGGCTTTACCTGGGTGCAAGAGAATCAAACCCCAGTCATTAGGTTTTGCAGACAAGCACCTGAACCGCCAAGTCATCAGTCCATTAGTATCCTTTATTTATGTGCAAAATAAAATGTAAAAGCTCGTAGCCAGAAGCAGCAATGGTAGCAGTGTACGCCCAAACTTGTGTGAGCTCTCGGGACAGCAAAGAACTCTCAAGAATCATTTCATCTGGCTGTCACCAAGTGGAGGTGGAGCGCCTTTCAAAGCAGTGCCAGGGCAGGATTGGACATGACCCAGCAGCACCCCGCAGAGCTGGTGAATGGAGTTGATCCATCCGTGCTCTGCTCACCAAGTGTGTGTCCAGAGAAAGACAAGCCTTTTGCTTTTCCCAGTCTCTGGCCATTCACCACGCACTGCAATGTCTACCTCAGACTTCAGGCCCAAGTGTGGCCACTTTCCTAACACATCTGCCCAGGAAGGTGCCAATTCGCAAAGGAACCTGTGGGTCAGAGAGGCCCTGGCTGCACAGTTCACTGCAAGTTCCTTGCAACGTGTCTCATTCTGAGAAAACCGGGGCAAGCTGCTGACCCAGAGGACCGGCAGGCCATGCTGCGAGCATTAATAGACAGCTTTTCTTAAGGAAAGGGCATTCGCGTTAGCCAATGACCTACATGCTTACCTCAACTTGCTCAGTAACGAAAGCCAATCTTGCTATTTTCCCTGCTTACTTCTGTGTCCTGGAAGGACTGTGGGAAGAGCACTAACGCGTTTGCCACGATGCAGATATGGTATATTAAAAGGGGCTCGGATGTTCAAAAGAAGCCAGATCCGTCATGGATTAGCTTCTCTAAGTAAGGAAAATGTGATCGTGAGAAACTTAGGAACCCTCTTTGAACATTCGCTACCCAATCTGCAAACAGTGAGTCAGGTAAGTGAAAACAGAGGATCCCTGTTACTGTCGAATGATGTCATACGTATGAAAACACAGGGCATGCACAGGAGGGGTGGTCTGGGGTTCCCTTCCCGGGCTGTACACAATAGGGAGGTCTGTTACTCATATTTTTAAAGAAATTTTACTCAAGTGGATTTCATGTCCCTTTTACTTATTTATTTTCTGATATTTCTAGGGTTTTTTTTTGTTTTTTGTTTTTTGGTTTTTTTTGAGGTAGAGTCTTAACGCTAGCCTAGGACATGGAATTCACTATGTGGTTTCAGGGCTGACCTTGAACTCACAATGATCTTCCTATCTCCACCTCCTGAGTGCTGGGATTAAAGGCATGCACCACCACACTCAGATGTTTGCCTTATTATTTTTTTTTTTAGCATGTCCTTCTAATAAATTATTAACAATTTGCTATGTGATTTTCTTTGAGAGTCTGCTATCTAACATAGTTTAAGTGACTAATTGCTACAATCATCTTCAACGGTGGTGAAAAGCTGAGAGTGTTCACAGGGTCACACAAAATATTAACACCAGATTTAGATTACACTTAGTAACCTGGAGTTGTATCACCTCACCCTACCCCACACAGCTAATAACCTGTGTGTATGAGCCAGATTATTTATTTTTCTAACCAAATATATATACATATACATATACATATACATATACATACATATACATATATATATACCAAATATACACACACACACACACACACACACACACACATATATATATATGCTCAATCCCTAAATATGTTTACTGTCCCAAAAGCTCACAATATAAATCCATGCATATACTGTCTAGGGCATGATCACAGGTAGGTGATTCTCAACAGGAAACGTATTTCAATAAGTGATGATCAGTGCATTTTTAAACTACTGCTTAAAAAGTAGAAAGAGAAGCCAGGCGTGGTGCCACATGCCTTTAATCCCAGCAGTCAGGAGGCAAAGGTAAGAGGATCGCTGTGAGTTTGAGGCCACCCTAAGACTACATAGTGAATTTCAGGTCAGCCTGAGCTACAGTGAGACCCTACCTAAAAACACCAAAAAAGAAAAAAAAAAAAAGTAGAAAGAGGCTATAACAAGACAGAGTATTAATGAATGTGAACTCTTGTGGGATATGATGGAATAAGGAGAAAAGGGAGTGATAAGCTAAAACATAAGAAGGGGCCGGGCATGGTGGTGCATGCCTTTAATCCCAGCATTCACTGAGGAGGCAGAGGTTGGAGGATTGCTGACAGTTCGAGGCCACCCTGAGACTACATTTCGAATTTTAAGCTAGTGACTTGTAAGAAACTGATCATTTCTCTTAGGTTCTTCCATTCTGAACTCTTTTCCTCTTTTTCTGACTTGCCTATTTTTCTGAGTTCAAAGACAACAGCATTAGAGGAGGTGAGTCAGCAATATCAACTAAATGAGCTCAGCCACAATGCATAGAAAGTCAAGAAGCTAATGGGCATGAGATAGCCCAAATTCTTAGCTGATAATTTTCATATGGTATTTTCTGTTTTTCCTTTCTTTCCTTTGAAGCAATCTTCTAAGAGCTCCTTGGCTTGGGCCACCCACATAGCCCATGTCAACAGTGGGAAGCGAACAAACTATTTTTTGCAATCGTGAAAGACTTTTAAGACTAAAAAAGCAAAAGCAGCTATATTTAATTTTCATAAATTATGAACATACTAGGATTGCTAATGACAAACTTTCTTCTCTTTCTCTGTCTTATCAAATCTAATCAAATTTTATTTTCATATTTAAATTCCAGAATGTGACTAGCAGAAATTAAAGACATCTAATGCCAATAAAAGACAGTAAAATCAAATACCAACCAAAAAATTATAAGATTAATTAATATTATCAAAGCTTTATCAAATTAAAAACAAAACAAAAACCTTTGCTGCATTTTAGCTAAACCCAACTTTTTGCCTTATTCAATAGCTTAAGCTCCAGGGATTGGCTTCACAACAAGTTCTATCCATCTTAAGCCTCAAGTTCTTTGGTCGTAAGTGTTTAGCCCTAACAGGATTCAGAACCAAGCAGTAAGTCTGATGTTGAATTTTAGAATTTAGGGGTATTTTTGACAGACAGGAGCAAGAGCAATGAGTTAAGGTTAGTTGAAGTGCAATATCATTAGAAAGTAAGTAGACACTGGATGAACTTGAGTTTGACAGCAAACCTCCATTATGTAATGCAACACTTAATATTTTCTGTATATCCCTATATGCACCATCATTGCCCTCACCATGTGATTGGTCCAAACATGAACACTGAGAAATGTACTTCTCGGTTAGATTTCTATAGTTGCAAATGGATGAAGAGAAGGAAAACCTCAAATAGCAAATTCATAAGTAGCTAGGAAGAGTCATTGCTTACTTCTCTAAGGGTAGAAAGCCATTTTGCCTTCCTCTGCTTAGTCACTGGAGTCATTCTTTGAAATATAACATGTATATATAAGTATATGGGTGTGTGTGTGTGTGTGTGTGTATACATACATATATATACATATATGTGGAAATTATATATGTATATGTTGATTTTATATCTTGCTTCATTCTGTAAAGGAGATAATATATATGCATATAGCAAAATGAGCTACTTTGTGAGGCCAACATTTGGTCTATAGAGGAACAACCAACCTGTGACCTGTTATGTTAGACCTTATAAGAAATGCTACTTTAGGATGGGTCATCCAACAGAGGGATACAAGAGACTTTAAGAAGAAAAAGAAAAAGCTTCAAAATTGAGTCAAGGTGTCATCATCACCCTCTTTGGTACCTTAATTGGACTCAGCTGTCATTATCAACTACAACAGCTTGATAAATGCATTTAGACATCTGGCTCTTGGATAACAAAACTCAGATAAGTAAATAATTAACCACCATTCGCAATCGTTGGTACCAAATCTTCCTCTTGTGTCCTGAGACGGCACTCTGATGACGGTTAGCTCTCAGCAGCTTTCTTCAACAGGCTTTTATTTATCACTTTTCTCTGAGTCATTGAGCCCCTTAGAAAATGGATATAAAGGTATTCAAGTCAAAGGACTTTCTAACATTTCTTACAATATAACATTATTGCACTAAACATAACCTAAGATGTCCTGATGTCTTGGTTGAGTCTCTAACATCTTTACAAAGCACATTATACAAAGTTTACGTATATAATTTCCACGCAAGGAAAAACCTGCAACATATGTTAGTTAGTTACACTAGGTTATGTCATCCTGGGTGGATCCTTGCAGGTGATTCAACACCATGAGGCTTCCAAAGAGTCCTTTGCATTGTTGCTCGATGTAATTTTTAAATTCCTAGAAAGCTCACTGACATGCCCCTGCTTTGACCACTACAAACGCATTTCTGAATTGCGAGGCTGCCATTCTATTCCACCAACTTGCCAGAATCAAGAACAGCACTTGTTCACCCCGTGAGGCCGACCCTTATCTCTATTTGACTTGGCAGTTAGAGAGGCTTAACATGTGCAATGGAAAGACATGTCCATCCTGCAAATCCTCCAGCAAATATTTCTAAATGTGGCTTCAAGCAAGACACATTTCTCATACCACTCTTTTCGTACTCAAAGGGTAACGTCCTATGAACCCAAGTTCCAGGACCACTTATTAGCTTTAACTTGTGACCAATAGACAATGCTTTTGTAATACGAGTGTGCAGTGAACAACACACAGATGGAGGGTTAAGAGCATGAAGGTTTCTACTTGGGTCCCTGTCTCTGAGAAACTGCTGAAGACTTCCAGATACAGCAGCACTCCCTGCTTCTCAGAGCCAAAGGGAGAGGGGCTGGAGCATGGCTGCGTCCATCCTGTCAATCCAAAATGCTGCTATGGTGATGAGCAAGGGCTCCTGAAATCAGAGCACAGATCTCCTTTAAAACTCTTATTGTTCCCTGGCATTGGTCTGTTGCCATCTTCTCATCTACCTCTCCAAAAAGAAACAGGCCAGCATGGGAGAAAGAAGAAAGAAGTCTTTGGAGATGAAAAGACCAAGTTGGCAAAGTCTGTCGTCTTAGTGTGAACGTTCAGAAGCAGGGAATATGATCCAGCAGGGACAATTGCAGTGGGACAAAGGGAAAGGTTTTCTGTCAAGGAACACCTAGACTCATGATGCAATAGTGAATGATGAAGTTATAAATAAAAGGGGAAAAAAAAAAAACACAACTTGGGAAGTTGAGAACCAAACACCCCACTAACTGGGTCACCTGGGGAAAACAAACAAACAAACAGTATATCACTCTTTTGAGGTAAATGTCTCATTAATAAATCCTTTCAATCCCAAGGGAGAATAGATGTATAGAACACTGGTATCCACTTGGCTCAGTGTGGCTGAAGCAACCACAAACTGGTACATCATGCAGTGAGATGAATAAAGGGTTTCTTAGATCCAGGCACAAAAGAAAGCCACCAAGATTCCTAACCTCACCCTACGCCTTTCACACCCAAACCGGTATTACAGATGTAGGGAAGCATGAATAAGCAAATTTACATTCTTCCCCAAAGTAGAGTTGAATAGCTCATTTCTTTCCAAGTCAAAAGTGGAGGTGAGTTTCACACAGCAAAAGTAAACGTGACTATCCCGCGGCGAGGCAGTCAGAAAGTACATGCATCCCACCTAACAAAACACAAGCAACCGGACTCGCACAATGGAGATTAGCTAGGACAAAAACTGTGGCCCTGGAGCCAGCTACACTTCACAGAAGTGAGAATGAAAATTTCCCCACTCTAAACAAATAAGAGGTATAACAGTAACCTTAGAGAAAGATACGGAAATAGACCAAAAACATTTAAGTATTTGACAAATCCTACTGGGTGCCAAGTATTGCTTCCAGAACCTTTTCATCGCAGGATGCAGGGCTACTGAGGGGAAATTTTCTATAAGAGAAACAAGAATCTTATGTTGATGTCTGACCCTCACCCACAGGACAAGCGAGACATTGGTACCGAAGCTCCCCTGAGTCGGGGACTCTGGTGAGGTGATGCAGTTGGAAGGGCTCTACAGCCTACAGACATGCCAGCAGACTCCTTCACAGACACGTTTGAGACTGGGGGATGCAGGCTGTAGTCCACAGAGGAGGAAGATACGCCACAGCCCTGACTCCGGATGCCTCTGGGGTTGCCAGAAAAGAGGCCCCTGCCTAGAGCGACAGGGGAGACTGCCCATTCTTTTTGTGATCCGAGGTTTTTTGCTGCAAGCCAGAACCTCTGTAATCACCCGGCAGGTGAGGGTGCTGTTGCCATAAGCTATCAGACAGCTGCGAAATGCTCAGCGATCTGCTAGGGTGTCACTTATCCTGAGTCCACTCAAAATATTTACGTGAGAAAAAAAAAAAAAAAAACCTACTTTGAAACATCGGATCCAGTATACAGCATACAAAACCTTACAAAGTTCCCTTATGCCTTCACAAAGTTTCTGCTTTGAGTGAAACATTCAGAGTTCCCAAAGCAATTTTTAAAACAAAGATCGTTGCCCTTTTACTTATCTTCAGCAATTGCTTTCCTACATAGATTTAGTCATAAACTCCAACCAGGAACAGTACATAACAGCTCAAGTCCAGGGCCCTTGATACATCACATTGACCCCTAATATCCGAGCAAACAATCACAACACAAAGCCAGGTCCCTAAGAGCCAGAGGACTTGACACTATGTGTTAGAATTCTGCTAGAATTCTACTGGCTTGTTCTAGAAGCAGTAGTTCTTGAGCAGCTAAGATATTATTGAATGTGAGATATCTTTTACATTAGGAGTTTTTTGTTTTTAACAAAATTGAGGAAACATCCTAAGTTTTTCTTAACCTTCCTTTGGAATATTCAGGCCAATTCATAGGTGGCAGAAATTCATCTATGCCCTTCCCCAGGGAATTTTCAAATAAAACAGGAAAAAAAAAATCTGATTCCTCCCCCACCTTTTTTTCTATTATTTGTTAGCTAATTGGTAGCCATTCTCAAAGCTTTATTTTTTCACACTTGGGACCATGAGATACGGCCAATACGAAGTATAAGCGTGCTCTATTGTTAATTTACAAGTAATTTTATTGCATAACCATTACTTTCTCGGACAATCTTTGGTTTTATACTTTGTTTGGTTTTTTTTTTTTTCTTTCATTCTCACTCGATGCCTGTCTTCTGGTTCCAGAATCACCCCTCCTCCTCCGGTTCCTGTCACGGGTATTTTGGATCCTGAGCTTTCAGGCTGAAAGGGGTAATGGGTCACTTACCATATCCAGGAATGCCTTCGAAAGGGGAAATTGTTCACATGCATCATGTCCGCAGCTCTTCGCTCATTAATATTTTCCTCGTCTCCCGTGTTACATGTAGTGATTTTCACAGATGAATTCCAAACTCTCTTGCTAAAGCAGCTACCATGGGCAATTATTGCAACAAGTATTGAATTCGGAGAAAGAAAGGAAAGCAAATCCCCCAGAAGTAAACAGCAACAACCAAAAACCCTCCCAGGATTTGAAGAAAGAAACACCACACAGCATTGCAGGGATGGGTCCGTCCATGGAGGCTTCTCTAGTCAAGCCAACACCACGAAAGTCCAATGGCTAATCCTAAAGGATGGCAAAGATTGTCTCGGTGAAATCCAACTTGCTTTGAGTGTAAATTAACGCATCCTCGCGGGAAGGACTATGAAATGTGGGAAGAAAGGAGTCAAAAGACAGTTTCTTGTTATCCTTGTTAAAGAAGTGTTAGAAGGGACACGGAAAACTTCACGCTGCTTGGCCATGCTGTCTTTTAGGAGGGAATATTGCTTTTTCTTCTTTCTTAGGCACATATTCATGTGTGGTCACTTTAACGCTGGACTATGGTCTGAGACGTGGAGGACAAAAGACCTGGGCAGAGGGGCCAGGAACCATGTACGTAATCGCCCAAACCAACTTCTTCCCCCCACCACCGAGTCTCAGAATTGCTGGTTTCCAGTGCACAAGTGGGAAGGCCAGGAGGGATTTCTGCCTTGCAGGACAGGCTTAGCATCAGCTACCATCATGAGTTCAGAGGGGGCTGGCATAAAGAAATTCATCTGCCCGCTGCTCACCCCGTAAATCAGGCTGCCTGCTCGCTGCAAGTAAAATGACTAAGCTATCGATCCGATCCTTTCTCTGCAGAATCCCTTCAATTTGTTGTCACCAAAACCATGTGTGGGCTTTTCATATCTTGCCTTGGAAGGACAATGAAATGTTCACAGCTGCAAGGTATCCGTTGTCTAAGAATGCCTGGCCCCGGCTGGCTGGCTGGCTCGCTCTCTTTTAAGCCTCACCCCAAATTCACTCCCCCCCTCCCCTCAGTTAGATGTCATTTAACTCTGCTCCGCTGACATCCCTGCAAGATTTTTCACGCCCAAGCTATACAGACCTTGCATGCTTTTACAAACACAATGGGAACAGGCTCCTGTCCTGGTGGAGTCCCCCACGCCGAACTTCCCCCAGGCTGCAACCTTTTTGGGCTCTTCTTCGCAGCCTCGTCTGCCCTGGGCTGTGCCACCCCAGGGCTCTGAGCAGCCCAGAGCGCTTGCAGGCTCCGCGGTACTGTACATTAACTCTGCACCGCCTGCTCCGGGTGCAGACTGCTCCTTGACAGGGGATGTGCTGGCGTCAAGGGGCCCTCTAGGTGGGTTCCCGGACACTGCAAAGATGCACGCTCCCTATTTAGCCTCCCAGGAAGAGAGAGCAAAAAAAAAAAAAAAAAAGAAAGAAAGAAAGAAAGAAAAATAGAAAAGGGGTTAAAGGACCAGCTCGCCCTGAAGGAAGACGATTTCTTTCAGTCATTACCAAGCAGGAGAAGCTAAACAGCAAGAAACCTGAAAATAACCTCACAGGGAAATGACACCTGAAACAAACAGATATTATTACGGAGGCAGGTTAATTCATTTATTGATTTTTTAAAATTTTTCCCCCCACCTCATCCAATGAAAAGAGGAGGAAGCAAAGAAGTAGAGAGGAGATTTGGAAATGACAGGGTCTAGGCAATTTCGACTCTTGTGAGGAAAAAGAAGAAAATATGGGGGTGGAGAAGCGTGCTTAATAGATGATCTGTCACCATTCAGCTACAGACGTCCATGCTATGGGTTTGGGCAGGAAATCCTGGGGAAGTCAGTTCTGCAGAAGTCAGTTAGGCATCAGTGGGGCATGTTTGCACAGGGGGTGTGTTGCTTAGGAGTGCTCAGATCAAAGGTGGCATGGCTGTGCTTGGCATTTTGCATTTTTCTCAAGCCTGTCCCTTTGTTGTGAGAATTCGGATCAACAATTCCCTCAAAGCGCCCCATGGTTCTTGATGCCATTTTAGAGCAAGAATAAAATAGTAAACTCTTGGAATAGTAGGTTAACACTTAAGCAGTGTTTGTTTCAATCAGTCAGGGAATAAGCTTACAGAAAGCTGTGTGCTCAATTTTAAGGTCTCATTCTTGAGCTTGGGTATTTAAGAAGGCGGTTATGCAATTGCATTAATATTAAATGGAGTACAGGCAATACTTAATACATGATGCTGTGATCTTCAGTTAGGATTTCCCCAGTGAGTTCCTGCCCTTGCAGAAAACACCACTGAGCAGGCTGATGGGGAAGGGGAGGCATTTTGCATATGTTCAAAACTAGATATAAAACATGAAATTAGTTTAAGAAAACTGCTATGATTTGAACCAATGATGATCCTAGTATAGGCTGCCGCTCCTGGGATTAGGGAGGGCTCGGGGGTTCCTATAAAAGACAGTGAAAATTGGGCTGGAGAGATGGTTTAGCAGTTAAGGCAAAGCCTAAGCACCCGGGTTCAATTCCCCTGTACCCACGTAAGACAAATGCACAATGTGGCACATGTGTCTGGAATTGGTCTGCAGTGGCTGAGGGCCTGGCATGCCCATTCTTTCTCTCTCTCTCTCCCTCTTTTTCTCTCAAATAAATAAATAAAAAAGCAAAAGAGTATGAACTTTGCATACAGAAAGATGACCCCGTAGGACAAAAAAGAACTTGAGGACATTCACTGGAATTTCTTTTAGTCTAGACAGTGACTTCATACCTGTGTTTTAATATTTTCATTTATTTGTAAGCAATGAGAGGAGAGAGAGCGAGAATGGCCACACCAGGGCCTCCAGTGACTGCAAATGAACTCCAGATGCATGTGCCACTGCACATCAGGCTTTATGTGGGTACTAGGGAACTGAATCCTTAGCCTTCGCAGACAAGCACCTTAACCACTGAAAAATCTCTCCAGCTCCTTACCTAGATTTTACAGGGAACTAAATCTCTCTCACAAGGTCACTTGTAACGGGGCCCCGAACACTTCCGCTTGAATTGTTCTTAACAAGCTTGAATGCTTAACGTCACATAGCGCTGAGCAATTCACAATTTTACATTACAGTAGTTTTTTAACTATTATCCAAGATCTGGGTGTACTGACAATGTCCCTTGCCTTGTCCTAAGAGTTTTGCATGCGTCTCTCACTTAATCCACTCAACAACAGGTAAAGGCGTTTATTAACCTTGCTGGACAGGAAGGGAAAGTGAAGCACTCAGATCTTCAGTGGATTTCTGGGAGACAAAGGCCTTGCAAATCACCATTTGAAGCAAGGATGTGTGACTGCGTGGGTCTCTGTCACTTTGCCCATCAGAGCTGTCACACCTCCTCGGGGCACCTCAGTAATATATATAATTTATTTGATAATAAGTATATTTATTTGACACATATTTCCTTTTTTAATCCATTCTATTCCTTTGGGCTCATACATTTACTTCTCCCACCATGGAGGTGAGGATGTCTTTATAGAAAACAGCAATTGTAAAGAAAATATGGTGTATATAAATTTTATTTTATAATTAGCATGTTTTATTTGACACATTTTTTTTCCTTTTTTTTTTAATTTTTTATTTACTTATTTGAGAGCGACAGACACAGAGAGAAAGACAGATGGAGGGAGAGAGAGAGAATAGGCGCGCCAGGGCTTCCAGCCTCTGCAAACGAACTCCAGACGCGTGCGCCCCCTTGTGCATCTGGCTAACGTGGGACCTGGGGAACCGAGCCTCGAACCGGGGTTCTTAAGCTTCACAGGCAAGCGCTTAACCGCTAAGCCATCTCTCCAGCCCTTTTTTTTCCTTTTTAATTCATTCTATTCCATTGGGTTCATAGGACAAAGGGTTGCCTATGCGTAATATGTTGACAAAAATATGTCTGGACTGGAGGGCTGGAGAGATGGCTTAGCGGTTAGGGCGTTTGCCTGTGAAGCCTAAGGACCCCTGTTCGAGGCTCGATTCCCCAGGTCCCACGTTAGCCAGATGCACAAGGGGGCGCACACGTCTGGAGTTCGTTTGCAGTGGCTGGAGGCCCTGATGCGCCCATTCTCTCTCTCTGCTTCTTTCTCTCTCTGTCACTCTGAAATAAATAAATAAAAATAAACAAAAAAAATTTTAAAATATATGTCTGAACTGGAGAAATGGCTTAGCAGACAAGGGATTTGCCTGAGAAGCATGAGGACCCAGGTTCGATTCCCCAGTACCACACAAGACAGATACACAAAATGGCACATGAGTCTGAAGTTCATTTGCAATGGCTGGGGACTCTGGTATGCCCATTTACTTTCTATCTGCCTCTTTTTCTCTTTCAAATAATAAATAAAATATTTAAAAAATATTTCTATGGGCTGGAGAGATGTCTTAGTGGTTAAGGTGGTTGCCTGCGAAGCCTAATGACCCATGTTCAATCTCTGTCAAGATTCCATGTAAGCCAGATGCACAAAGATAACTCAAGATCAAGGTCGCACATGAGTACTAGGTGGCAAAAGTATCTGGAGTTTGATTGCTGTGGATGAAGCCTTGGTGCACCATCTCTCTCTCTCTCTTTACAATAAAAATAAATAAACAAACTTCTAGCTAGGCCTGGTGGTGCATGCCTTTAATTCCAGCACTTGGGAGGCAGAGCTAGGAGAATCGCTGTGAGTTCAAAGCCATCCTGAGACTTCAGAGTGAATTTCAGGTTAGCCTGGGCTACAGTGAGACATTACCTTGAAAAAAGAATTTTAAAAAATCTGAGTATTTCCCACCTGCCACCTGTTCAACATTTGATACTGGTTAGCGATGCTTCCACTGGTTAGGGGAAGCTATCAGCGCAGTACTCTAAAGAGAGAAAATGCAAATCACCCAGTAAATAGATTACTAAAGGAAATTTTATATATGTTTAAACTCAGGAAGTATTTCAAATCACTACTTTTAGAGTGGACTTCCCTTGTTGTGTTTTATTTTTATGCATGCAGCTGTATCAAGTGTAACAAATTAGACCAAAAGGAAACACAACTGAGAACCTAAGAATAGTAATAGGAAACTCAAATGTATCCTTGAAGTATAACAAAGAAAATGTAATTTATCCCCTGGTTCAGGAACCTAAAGCTATGTACAATAAGAAACGCTCTCAACTGAACATGCATGTAGATTCAACAAATATAAAAAACTGAGTTTGTTTAGATGCAGAAATGGTTCACCTCCAGTATTTTAATCTGATATTAGTAAAAACAGAGTCTCAAGAACTATGATCACTAAGTAACAAACTGATACTGAACAAGATTTAATCATTAACAAATGGATGAACTTCAAGAAACAACAGGCAGAAGAGTTTATGTCTAAAAAACAAATTCGGTGAGTCAATAATGTTGAGAGGAACAAAGACAGTACTTATGTTTGTTATTGGATTTAAAGTAACAATCAGGGGCTGGAGAGATGGCTCAGCAATTAAGGAGCTTACATATAAAGCCTAAGGACCCCAATTCAATTACCCAGTACCCACATAAAGCCAGATACACAATGCTGTGCATGCCTCTGGAGTTCTTTGTAGCAGTTAGAGACCCTCATAAGCCCATTCTCTCTCTCTCTCTCTCTCTCTCTAAATATATATTTGTAGATAGATATACATATATATATATATGCATATATAGAGAGATAATATATAGTATATGTAATATATAATATATATTATTTATTATATATAATTATATATATTATTTATTAATTATATATATTATTCTCTCTTTCCCTCTGCTTACAAATAAATAAATAAAAATACTTCCAAAGTAATAATCTGCTAATACATAATAATAAAACTGCTAATACGAAGAGCAATCATAAAATATTAGGGTTATAACCCATCCCAGATCCACCCTTTCAATCAATAAAGGAGTATTAATTATCAGCACGACATTATAGATTAGCAGAAATTTGGTGAGGTCTCAATGGCTATCAAGTAGACTCAGCTGCGCCAGTACAAACACTGGCTTTGTTTTATGGTATAAAGTTTTTGTTTCAAAGCATTCATAAGAAAAAAAATACATATATATAAATATATATACATATATATATATATATATATTTTTTTTTTTTTTTAAGATGGGCTTCCACTAACCACCCTCAATGACAGTTTGGCTTGAAAATCAAGCCTGGTTCTTCACATACATACACAAATATTTTTCAAAAATATGTGTAGCATCCACATGTCTTTGGAAAATGCTTATTTTAAAAAATATATATTTTGTTTATTCATGAGAGAAAGAATAGGTTCACCAGGGCCTTCTGCCACTGAAAATGAACTCCAGATGGGTGCGCCCCCTTTGTGCACTGGCTTATGCAAGTCATGTAGAATCAAACCGGGATCAAACCGGGCTTTGCAGGCAAGCACCTTAACTGCTAAGCCATCTCTCCAGCCCCTCATTTATTTTTTATATGCTTGAAAACTCTGATCTTGGTCTGGAGACATGGTTCAGTGGTTAAGTCACTTGCCTGTGAAGCCTAACTACCAAGATTTGATTCCCCAGTACCCATGTAAACCCAGATGCACAAAGTGGCGCGTGCATTTGGAGTCCCTTTGCAGTGGCTACAGCCCATGAAACGCCTCCCCTCCCCTCCCCTCTTCTCCTCTCTCCTCCCCAACACTCTCCTCTCCTCCCCTCCCATCCTCTCTCCTCCCTACCCCGCTCTTCTCCTCTCTTCTTCACCCCTCTCTACTCCACCCTTTTCCTCTCCTCCTCTCTCCTCTCTCCTCTCCATCCCTCTCCTCCCCTCTCCTTTTCTCTCCTCTCGACCCCTCTCCACTCCTCTCCTTTCCTCTCCTCTCCCTCCTGTTCTCTCCTCCCTCTTCTCTTCTAACTCTTCTCTCTCTCTTTCTGCTTTGCAAATCATTACAGATATTGTAAAACCCAAATGTGGTCTCGTAAAACTTCTTCAATATACAAGGTTCTTCTCAGCTAATAAGGAAGCTGTTATACTTCCGTGCTAATGCAACCGTAGCACACCAAAACCACACCCAGCTTCTGGACTTGGGTATTTCTTTCTTTACTTACACTTCCTGCACATGGGAAGTAGTAGAGTTTTGCCATCCACTTCCTTCTGCCTCACTGAGTTTCACTTTCAGAAGCTAGCTTTAATTTTAAATATATATACATATATATATATATATATATACATAATTTCATTTATATTATGATTTAAGATATTAAGATGTACCTTTCTCTTACAATTCTATTATAATGCATATGCTAATATCAATATTTTCCCCCTACCCTACATGAAATAAAATTAAAACCACTCTATTCAGGCAAGAAATGACAAATACCTATGATATAAAATTTCTTTCATTTTATGCAAATTTGTAACCACCATTCAGATGTTGCAGTAAGGTTCCAAGAAGTTTTTGTTGTTGTTGTTTGGTTCTTTACTTGCCAAATACAAAAGAAAAAAGTCTTCTCCCTTATTTTTCTTATTTAGCTTTCATACATATGAATACATTTAAAAGCACATTTACATATTTTAGCGTAATCTAGTTTAAAGTTAGTAGTACAAATGTGTTATACAGAAGGACATTGAAGTTATAATCACTTGGATGTTTTAAAGGCTGTAATTCATTTCCCTAAAACTAAAGACAATGGGGCTGAAGAGATGATTTAGCGGTTAAGCGCTTGCCTGTGAAGCCTAAGGACCCCGGTTCAAGGCTCAATTCCCCAGGACCTACGTTACCCAGATACACAAGGGGGCACATGCGTCTGGAGTTCGTTTGCAGTGGCTGGAAGCCCTGGCGCGCCCATTCTTTCTCTCTCTTTCTCTCTCTGCCTTTCTGTGTCTGTCACTCTCAAATAGATAAATAAATAAAAAAAAACAAAAAACTAAAGATAATGTTGCCTTTAAGTTTCTAATAAGAATGAAATCCTTATGTACTCCTCCCATTTATGGGTACTTATAAATAAGCATGCATTTGTCCTTTCCTTTAATTACATACATGTTTCATCATCTGATAAAGGTTTTAGAGTGACATTCCAACATGGAGAATGACACGCAAGGCCACCTCCCACTCGCTCATGCTGCCTCCCAGTGGAAAAGCACATCCAAGACCAAATTCTCCCCATCACCCTTTGTCCCTGGGAAGGAACACTGCCTTCTGTGTATATATAACCAAAGACATGACAGACACCCAGTAAATGTTAACGAATGACAACGTTGATAGCAAGGACTTTCCACCTTTGGCAAGCTCTACAAAGTCTGAAGGCATGCTGCTCAGCACATTTCATAACTGAAATAAGAGATCCCAACGTGAAGCCCTGGCCCTCGCTGCTAAGCGTCAAGGAACTGCGTCATGTTTCAACAACTCTCCAAATATACAACCTCTACATCTATTTATGACCAATGGAACAACCGTGAGCGGAGAAATGAAATGGAGAAGAAATGCATTAAAGACATAAACTAATAGACGCTTTGTTAAAATTTCCATTCTATGAGCCCTTAACTTGCAGTTCTCCTTTTTGCTTTTGTATAATATTGACCAATTCAGTAAATCTACTTGAGACACAATTTCCTACATATATATATATATATATTTGCAAGCTTATAGTTTGTTATAAGTTTTAATTAATTGAGATCAATTAAAGGATATTTTACTTTTTATTACGAAGAACACTCTTTCCATGTTATTTACATATTTCTAAAATGTGATTAATATAAAAATCAATGTAAAAATCAATTAGTCTAGAATTTATTTGACTCAAAGTAGAAAAAAGTAATAGAAAGTGACGACAAGATAATCCCCTGTGAACTGAGGCTAGAAATCTCTTTTAACATGAAATCATTTCATTTTTTTCTGATTTTTTTTTTCTAAATGCTTAGTAGCATTTCTTAAATCAATGCTTCAGAAATAGCCCCATAGAATGATTTGGAAATGAATACCAGGGTCAAAATAGGTCCATATTTGTAGAAGGTTATAGAATCCTAAAAAAGTTACTTAAGGCATTGAGATATGAGTAGACATGAATATCTCATTTATTCTTTTGTCCCTGTCCACATGAATGCACTGGGAAGAGAAGAGGTGTTTGTTCATAATCGGGGCAGGACTGCAATGTCCACTGGCCGAACACAAAGGATCAAAGATCCTCACAGAATCAGGCTGCAGCTCAAATGCATGGGCATTGACAACCCGTCGTGCAGATGGCCACTGATGTACACACTTCCTTTACACATTGTGCCAGAATGGGTCATTCCAGGAATGGCATTGTTTTCCATGGCACCAGGAGAAGTGGTAGAATGGACGGTTATCTGTTTGTTCATCCACTCTAATTGATTAGATATTTCCAAATGGATTCCTCCCCCCACCATCATTGATGTATTAACGCTTCATGACTGGTCCAGTATAGTCAGGCCAAATCAGTAAGAGACAGGTGTTGCAGACAGGAGACTGCTATGAATTTGAGGCCAGCCTGAGACTGTAGAATGAGTTCCAGGTCAGCCTGGGCTAGAGAGAGATGCTACCTTGAATTTTTTTTTTTTTAAATTTACAAAACAATAAGGCCAAGCAGGATAGAGGAAAGATAATTGACAATGAACTTTGGCCAACACACACACACACACACATGCATACCCCAACCACATCCAATACTCCCCCACACATATTAATAAAGAAATATAAATATTTAAAAAATATTTGAGAGGGAGGGAGATAGAGAGAATGGATGTGTCAGGGCCTCTTATCACTGCAAACCAACTGCAGACACAGGTGCCACCTTGTGCATCTGTCTTTACAGGGGTACTGAGGAATTGAACCAGGATCACTTTAACCACTAAGCTTTCTCTCCAGCCCCAGGGTTTTTTTTTTTTTTTTAACATTTTTAACTTGTATACCTAAAATAAGGCCGGTGCATAATAACTACTCAATGAAAAGATTAATGTTTCTATAATGATTGTTGCTACTATTATTGTTGTTATTATAAAGCAATCATGATACTAAACATGATTATCTGTTTGCCTATGGCATCTAAACAATTTCCTTTCCACAATTTTTTTTGTTTATTTTTATTCATTTATTTGAAAGAGGTAGTGAGAGAGAGAGAGAGAGAGAGAGAATGGGCATGCCAGGGCTTCCAGCCACTGCAAACGAACTCCAGACATGTTAGCCCCCTCGTGCATCTGGCTAACATGGGTCCTGGGGAATCGAGCCTTGAACTGGGGTCCTTAGGCTTCACAGGCAAGCACTTAACCACTAAGCCATCTCTTCAGCCCTCCTTCCCAAATTTTGATAAACATGATTGGAATAATTTTGACAATGTGGTTCACTGCCACACAATTCATTCACTGGGCAGACTGTATGTAGATTCTGTTATTGGTGGGTAGGTAAACGGCTCCATGGGTGAAGTCCTTGCCATGCTGGTATGAAGATCTGAGTTCAGATACCAGCCACCATGAGAAATGCCAGGCATGGTACCATACTCTCCAGCCATCCCAGTGCTGGAGAGGCAGAGACGGGCAGGAGGATTCTGGGCTTATTTGGCTAGCTAGCCCAGCGCAATTTGTGACCCCCAGATTTTGTGAGAAATCTGTCTCCAAGAGAAGAGTGCAGCATGTTTAAGACGCCTCACGTGGACCTCTGATCTTCCCACGCATGCACACACATGGTCATGTGTGCTTACATACACATATGAATGCAATTTTCCCTCACCATCAGATTTGTCACTGGAATATGACAGACTCTAAATAAAATTGAGATTCTAACCACTCTCAGAAGGGACTCAACCAAAGTAGCATGAGGGAAAGGAGAGTATGGAAGCCCAGAGACAAATTGAAATGGATGGCTATACAGTTCCAAGCGAGTCACTGTCTTAATTACAGTGTTTTCCAGCTCTAACAAGGCCTTGCTACGCTTGTTTCTTACATATTTCTGACTCTTTATAGCCACCACAGTTCCTTTTTTTTTTTTTTTAATAAATTGGGGCTTATCTGAGCTTCTTGTAGTTTCAGTCAAAAACTTGCTGAGTCACCATTTAAGGATTTTTTTTTTTTTTCCTTCACTCCAAACATAAAGCCATTTCGAAATGAATGCTATGTAATGGTATTAGCCCCAGTGAATTAACTTGACATTGAATTAGTGATTACACAGTCAGGAGGCATAAGTTAAAACACACACACTCCTGAGGTAGCGGCTACCGGAGCTGCATTTGCAGCCACATACAGATGTCCTAAGCAGTGTCTTGCTCTACTAACTGACATCTATTGTACTTCCAGTCAAAATATTACCCTTTTCTTTCTCAAGCATCTGACACTTTTCTTAGTTGAATGTCAAGTTGCTTCAGAAAAAGGCTGTGAGGTGTTAAGAAGGGGAAGGAAGGATGAAAGGTGGGAGAGAGTATGGAAAAGGGTGAATACTGTGATTTTTTTGTTATGTTTTGCTATTTTGAGGTAGGGTTTCACTGTAGTCCAGGCTGACCTGGAATTCACTCTGTAGTCTCAGGGTGGCCTCAACCTCACAGTGATCCTCCTACCTCTGCGTCCCGAGTGCTGGGATTAAAGGCGTGCGCCACCACACCTAGCCTGTGATTTTTTTTTTTTTTCAGACTTTATGCATAGGCAAATGCTTAGATATTTTAAATATCAGAAGAACAATTTCTGAGGTATAACTTTCTTTCCATACACTAGAAGAAGCTAGGAGGAAGAAAGAAGTAAGCAGAGATATAAATATGAAATGGTATTGTCAAGGAATTTGTAAAGTATTTGTCAAAGGGTAGGTGAGTTCTTCAGTCAAAAAGGCAAAATTTCTTTTCTTTATAATAAAAGGGCATTCATGTAGTTATTTTAAAATAATCATTGAGAAACTCAAAGGTATTAATTGTGTTAAATGTACAACCCAATGTGCTAGAATAATTAAGTTTTAAAGGCACTATGGCATAATTAACGAAAGCATTAGCATTTGAGTACAAAGTAAATTCAAGGCTGGTGTTTAAACCTTCTCCAGCTAGAATTTTAGTACCTTCTGCTCAGCAGTTTACCATCTTCTGACTCCAGTGCAAATCCACAGTGCTCAGAACTAAAAACTATCAACTTGTCTTCTCTGCTCCTGGCATATCCCTCCTCTAAAATCACCACTGTGGATTATGCAAAATTACCTAACAGACACCAAGAAGGATGACCATAAGTCATGCATGTTTCAAACAGATGTGACAGGAAAAATATTAATACAAAATTGAATTACCTTTTCCCCCTGGGATGCATGATTGTGAGTGGGAAAGAATTTAATGTTGAATATAACTTTATTTCTTTGTTCATAGTTCCAAGATTTCTTTAAAAAAGGGGGGGGGGGTAAAAAAAAAAGATTCAAGTGCTATACCATGCAAAATATCATAGCTGACCTCGCTGTGAATGTACTGTTATAATTTCTGTTTCTTCTCAATAACCCCTTTTCCCTTGAGATAAGTGACCAATCAGGAATCAAGGGCAAACAGTTTAAAAAGCAGGAAGGAGACAGATGAGTACCAGGGTTTTCTTTTTTTCTTTTTGCTGTTGTATTTTTTTGTTGTTGTTTGTTTTTTAATTTTTTTTTTTCTTAAATGAACTCCAGATACATGTGCCACTTTTTGCATCTGGCTTATGTGGGTACCGGGGAATCAAACATCGGTCCTTAGGCTTCTCAGGCAAGTGGCTTAACCACTAAGCCACCTCTCCGGCCCTAGTACCTGGCTTTTTAATTATCCGAACTCTGCCCAAGGTTCATTGATTTTTGAAGTCTCGACCTCATTTTTTAAGAGCGGAAGTTATTCAGAAGCGAGGACAAAGTTAATGGAAGCATCAACTCCCCTTTCTCCCTGGTTCCCTTAATTGCTAGCTGATTAGAGGCACAAGACATTTGAGATGAGGCTGCCAATGTATGTGGGCGAGTGAAAAGGTTTTTCTTTTTTTTCTTTTTTCCCACCAAAAGATATATCTAGCAGCTGCGTAACCACAATGTTCCGTCTGTCCTTCTTTACAAACTGTATGTGTACTGAGCCTGTGGGAGTCCTAAAGCCCTGTCCAAGGGGCTTGGGAGGAATTGAGGGATGAAGAGAGATGAAGGAGAGTGAAGGCATTGACTGGGCAGGCCTTTCCCACCTGCTCTGGTGAGGGCAATGACCCACACTTTCGCTGGGAATCTATTGTGGGATCGCTCTATCAGGGCGAGAACATTTGCAAGGAGAAGAACATTTGCTAAGGTCTAAATAAACTTCCTCTCATGTAGTAGAGGGAGATATAAAGGGGAATCATAAATATGGCTATGATTAGGTATTTTCAAGATTTTTTAATGCATTTGTAAATGAGTATAAACATGTAAGACCAATGTTGAAAGTGAGGACAATGCACTGAGGTTTTATTTTGGTCTCCCACTGCCTCTAAGTTTTGCTTATGGAGAATATTTTGTGATTTGTTTCAGGATGTTGTGAGGAAATAGCTTTACCACCAACCAGAATCTAAAACCAACGAGCTCAGATCGTATTCAAAAATCAGAATGCCCATCTTAAACTACAACCCAAAACTCGGCACTTTGGTACCCATCCACCTCCTGCTGGGCCCTCACTGACCAGCAACTTGCGGTGGAGAAAAGACAGAGTGTGTCTTCTCCCAGCCTAGATCTGCAGCCAGCCCAGACAATGCTGGTTGCAACTATGTTGGGGTTGGAGAGCTGGGAAAAGGGAGATGAAAGGAAAGGGAGGATTGATTCCTCCCTTGAGTTGGCAGCATAGGGAGGTGACATCTTGCGTTGTGGACGTGACTGATGTTGAAAGCTGCTTCTGTCTCGTGGCCGCCCCGCTGGGGCTACTGGCGGCCACTCCTGTGGCTCAGACAGAGTCCTGTGTTCCAAGTGCTGCTGGTTAATCAGACCCCTATGAAGGCCTTGGTTTTCTACTGTTTAATCCCTACAAAGCCTTGTTGTTGGCGTCCAAATGCCTTTTCCCAGATACTCCTCGGCAAAGCGACCCAATTAAAATAAATAAGTAAGTAAGGGTTCAAGGCTAAGTCTCTGTCACGTGGGGCGTGAAGGTGGCCCATGAGAAAGTCGTGCACCAGGGGTGTCTCCTTGCCTGGGCTTAATGCAAACAAAATGACGGCCACCCCTTGGAATGTGGAGGGAGGGACTCGCTATCACAATATTTTCTCTTCAAAGTCAGCCCCTGGCACCTCACCAGGGCCCCAGCTGAAACCACAGAGGAACTGGGGAACTGAGCAAGAGTGCTGCTTTCTTGGTGAACCGGGTACCAGCACAAGGGTGAAGGAGATTGACACAGAGAACTCTCAACTCTTACCAAACCAGAGATCCAGAGACACAGAGGCTCCCAACACCTCATCACTGAAGTACACCTAAAACGAACCCAACATGACTCAGGGAAATGTGCAGAAGAGGGGGCGGAAAGATTGTTAGAGCCACTCTTTGGGACATTACACACAGAGACAATGCACAACCCACAGTGCCCAGGGGGATGTCCAGCATCCCCAACTAGAAGGGTGCCTTTGGGGAGCAGGGATAAGGGTAAGGATGGTATCAACATGTGCTATGTACATACTGTGTATGTGCACAACTAATAATAAAAAAACTTACATGAATGCTCAACACAATCAGGTGAGTTCCTTTCTTCTTTAGGGTCTTGGCTTAGACTATGGCCACCCCAGTATGTGTTCACGAAGAGTTGGCCGGAGTCAAAGGGGAGTATGGTAAACCAGCCAAGCAGAGCACAGGGGATGTGTTTGAGCACCTTACTTAAGTCCCTACACTTCATGTCATGGAAGTACATGGCAGTAAATTTTCCTTATCTATTTAAAAATAAGCCATTAAGTTGGCAATTTCAAACTAGCAGTCAAAGGTGTTTTACCTGCCATGGGCCACTGTGAATTGCTCAATATAGTCTGCACAAAGCCCTTCTAAGTAGGCCATCAAGTTAGAAAGGACAGGGACACTTCATGTTTTCTCACTATTTCTTTTTTTTTTTTCTTTTCCTTTCTAAATAGCTGGTGACTGAGCTCGTCTACCATAAAAGTATTGCAAAATCCGATGTTTACGTTAATTTTCAAAATTGCAATCGCTGTCAGCGAAGGGAAGCAGCAGTTGTGATGGCACCTGCGGCGAGAAATGTAAACGGAAACAGAGGAAAGCTAAGTGCAGTTTGTGATGCCACCATTGCGCTCAGTAGCTGGGCTCTCTGTGGGAGTTCCTGGGGAGAAGGAGCGAAGGTTCCTATCATTATACGACCTTAACAATGCTCAGGGCAATGGCCACATCCCATCTTAGCAAAATCAGAGGACCGGCGTGTGAGCCAGAAATCCTCTGCAAGTCAAATTGCACTTTCTGCAGATTTCCATTGAGAGGATCCAGACAAGACCTATGTTACTGTTCCATAGTATGATGTGGGTGTGCTCATATTAATTCACTTTCAGAGAAACACGAGGTGACTAATTTGCAACAGCAGCATATTTGCAGACTAACACGTTCACAAGAACAGCAGAGAAATGAGCTAATTTATAAAGGAGCAGATGGGATTTATCGAAAGCTGGTGGCCTGAGCTATCATAATTGCCCTTTAGACTCGAAAAGGACATTTCCAGCAATTTTGCTAGCCACATTTTGCTTTTAGATCAACAGGCCAAGGTGTAGATAGTGCCTCTTCCTATGGGGACACACTGGTAGACCTGCTCCAGGACAGGGTTCAGCTGGTTTGCCCGCTCTGTCTATGGATGCCATCCCATAACAAGAGGGCATTTGTTGACACTGCTGTTCTGTCCGTGTTCTTTACATTGACTAAAGTGTCATCAAGAGCTCCTAAACAGTGAGCCATTTGTACTTTACTGAACTGCCTCCCTGTCTGCTTGCGGACATGTTTCAGCTCAACGCAACAAGCATATCTCCGCAACACCCTTGAGGTCTTTATTCTCTCCCTGCCACGCCCCCCAAATGAGTCAAGCAATGACCTTATCCTCTATCCATAGTCTCACCTCACCCTCAAGCCCAAAGTTTGCAATTTACAAATCTGAACCCCAATTTCAGCTTTCCCCCTTAGCCTTCAGAGCTCCAAATATAGATGGACTGCTTTGTGCTATAGCTTAATAGGTTTTCTGAAAAAAGCAACGTTTGGTCTCAATACGTCCTGACACTTTTGGTCTCTTAATACCACTTTGCTGACTTGGGGCTCATTCTCTAGCCTTCACTGAATCACAAGTTCGTTTTTGTTTGCATGTTCGTTTTGGTCCAGAAAACAGTAATCATATATCTACCTAAGATATGTCCAAGATAATATTAGGAGTTATGTTACGTGAGCACATGGAAAACCTACTTCGTTTTCTTTTTCTTCCGCATGTCCTTCAAGCGCTTGACATCCAGCCTGCTGACGGTGATGACATGAATGTCGTGGGGAGGGAAGGAAACTACAGTGTAGAGAAATAAGGAGGCTGGATAAGGAAAGCTTTACTACCAGCTACTGGGATATCAGATTGCCTGGAAATAGCCACAGTATGGATTCTATAGCACTTACTTTAGAGGGGGCCTTATAGATTAAGTAAGAAGTACAAACAAAATAGGCGTGTATAGGTTGAGTCTCCCTGGTAAACATACCAGTGAGGTATGGGGTGGGCAGAGGGCAGGGCTGAAAACCACTAGAGATATCCACCAACGGCAACAGGGTGGGAGACAGGTGGGCTGGGAATGGCATTTTGGAAGCACAACATAGTAATGTGTGTAGTTTCCAAGATCAGAGGAGACCAGGCCCTAGAGCGAGACCCCACCTCAAAACAAAAAGATGTGGAACATACATACCATTTGGCAAGAGATGTCATTTGTGGGTTGGAGAGATGACCTAGCAGTTCAGGTGCTTGCCTGCAAAGCTTAAGGACCCAGGTTTGATTCCCCAGAAACCACATGAGCCAGATGCACAGGGTGGCACATACACCTGGCGTTCATTAACAATGACTAGAGGCCCTGGTGTGCCAATTCTCTCTCTCCCTCTCTCCCTCTCTCCCTCTATCATAAATCAATAAAAATGAAATGATTACAAAAGAAACTTTATTTGTAAGACATATGTAATTGCTGAAGTACAAATATTCATGAGCACATGATATTCATTTTACCATTGTTTATAATTTTAAAATTTTCTGTCTTCTTGGGTATTGCTGAGTTACTGTAGAAAATGCAAGAACTTTTTCTTCCCTCCCAGTGATTTCCTGAATCCAAATACATAATGGGGTAAAATGATTAAAATATGCCCACTGGATGACAAATGCTCAAAATATTTTAAAAATATATTTATGGGCTGGAGATATGGCTCAGTGGTTAAGGCATTTGCCTATGAAGCCAAAGGACCCAGGTTCAATTCCCCATGACAATGATGTACAAGCGGCACATGCATCTAGAGTTTGTTTGCAGTGGCTACAGACCATGGCGCACTAATTATGCCTCTGTCTGTTCTCTTCTCTCTCTCTCGCCTTGCAAATAAATAAATAAAAAGTATTTATTTATTTGCAAGCAGAGAGAGGGAGATAGAAAAGAGAGAAAGACAGAAAGAAATGGATGCACCAGGGCCTCCAGCCACCACAAACAAACTCCAGATATATGTGCCACTTTGTGCATCTGGATTTATATAGGTACTGGGGAAATGAAACTGAGTCACCAGGCTTTGAAGGCAAACATCCTAACTGCTGATCAAGCTCTAAAATATTTTACTAATTAAATGATATTGATTTATAAATATATAACTATTTTGCCATTTCAGAGGCATATATGAGTATTTTTTAGTTGGCAAATAATAAGTTTATTCTTACTCCTATTTACTCCTATTACACTTTTTGGAAGATTTTATAAAATAAATATTTCCTTTCTCAAACTTCTCAACTTTATAAATGTCACACAAATTTTGATAAACTTGTCATTTCTCAAGACATAGCATCTTAAGAAAGTAGAAACACCAAACCCAAGTTTGTCTCTTTCTGCACAAATCACCTCTGCTTTCCAACCTTGGCATATACAAAATTTGCATTGCTGCCTGCCTCTTCTAAACATTTGAAATATAAAACAACACCACCATCATCAGACAAAAATAATTTCATTTGTCCCATACTCTCCAATGAGGGTTCAAACTCTTATTAGAATTCTTGGGGCCCATACTTCAGCCAGAACCAATTTTTCTTGTGAGATGGAATGGAAGGAGGGGAAATGGTATCTCTCAGGAACAAAGACTGTGCCCCTGATTGGGTCGCTTTACCAGCACTTGGTCCTCTGTACCAAGGTCAAGGTCATAGGATGAAGGTCATATATTAGTGAACTATCTGCCCTGGTCTATGAAACTGACTAAATAATTCACCTGAAATAGAAATTCCTCAGAGAATAGCCCATCTAACTTTGTTACTTAGATCAGACAGTTGATGGCAGTAGACACGGAGGAGACTCAAAGCATACCAAGGCAGAAACCCAGAAGCTGCTAAGAGCTCAGCACTAAAGTAGACTTAAAACACACCCACCAATGCGCAGGGAGTTTTATGGAAGAGGGGGCGGACAGATTGTAAAAGCCATCAGGTAGGAGGGCATATCCATAGGTATTGCCCTCTTCTCACAATGATTGGCTGTTGCTCTCTCAACTCATAACCCATAATCCCCTGCTGATTACCAGCAATCCCACTGAGGAGGGCCCTCAATGGAATGGGGGCCAGGAGGAAAGAAATGATGGTACCAACACATGATGTGTCCATACAAAGTTTCTACTTAATAATATACATATATATTTTTTAAGGAGCACTATACTATATGAGACTATAATTGTAACACACACACGCTGACACATATACACACATACAAATTAGGAGTACTAAAGTATTCTCACAATAATAATATGCTTGGATAAGTCCTTGCCTTCATGTGAGTCTCAGCTCTACCTGTGTAAACTGTGGATCGCTAGATCACTACCGACAAAAACTGAGCTAAGCTTCTCCACAGCGGGCCCTGCATTAATGAAGACACGCCATGAATAATCACTATGAGGACCTTATTAGCTTTCTCCCACATACCATCTAGAAAGGCACAGGCATGCCAGAAGTGCAGAGAGGAGAGCAGAATCAAGTTAACATTTCTTGCAGTCTCTCATGGGAGGCCCATGCACTAAGACTTACACAGGTCTCTTCACATACACAAGGCAAGTATTGATAGCCCTCACTTAAAAAAGAAAGCTTAAGGAACCTACAGAAGTTGACCATTTACTCATTTATTCATTTATTTTTGGTTAACAAAAATAGCCAGTATTTTTCTCAACCTTTAGGCTGCCAACATGTTATTCAACACACTTGGTAGGTATTGCACGCCTATCAACTGACATGCAATAGAATTGGGCTTTGAATCGCAACCCTATTTCTTACCTCTAACCCCTCATCCAAAACTCTTCATATTCCATCTACAAAATTAACACTGTGTTTTAAAAGGTTAATAAACAACTTGGAAAAGGCTGACATTTCTTCTTGTCTACTTGGCTGGTCTTTGGGGGATTATTCACCTACCACTGAGTGAATACACAGTGTCCTGGCCCCTCCCACTTCCATTTATTACCCAGCTGCTGCAGTGTAGCCTTGAGACACCTGATCACTTAGATCATTAAAAATCAATCCAATCACCAAACAGTTCCGCACATTTTAGAAAAATGAGAAAAGGTACACTATTAGACTGCTATTAACTTATCCTTTTTTTTTTGCAGGTGCCAAGAAAGTCATTTGGTAAAATTGATTAAACGAGCATGCCAAGGAGGAAGAAGAAAAAGGCAGAGAAATGTAAACGGCAAGCTTGGAGGGGAGGAAGATATCGTTGTGGATTTCTGCGTCCTCCCTTGAGGAGGCATGAAAGGAAATGTCATTAGAGGGAGGGAAAAGGGGGTGGATGGGAGGGGAAACTCTGCACACAGTGAGAATGCTACAATTTATAATGTGAGGGATTCAAGACAATGCTAACATGCAAGCAAAGAAAAAGAAGAGACAATAGGGGAAAGTGAAGGCGAGATTTGCATGTTCTTCAAACAGACTGACTGCACTGCTCACACTGAATGGCTGGGCAGAATTAATCCCGGAGATATCACCGACACAAACATAAGAAGCAAATTTGAAGACACAGTAAACAAAAACCTTTCGATAGCCTTAGGAGAAAGGAGTGCCTAGTCTCTTGCTAAGTGAGTTTTCTTTCTATAATGGCAATATGAAAAGAAATGAAAGTAAATCTTTCAAATTTTTGCACACTGTCACTATGGGTACAATAAAAGCCTCAAACGTGCATTCTTCACCTATGTATCATTACAATAGAGATGTGTGTGTGTGTGTGTGTGTGTGTATACGTAATTTTCCCACCATCGAAACAAGAGCTTTCCCTTTACTATTTTTATTTTATTTTATTATTTTATTTTATTTTATTTTATTTTATTTTATTTTATTTTATTTTATTTTATTTTATTTTATTTTTGGTTGTTTGAGGTAGGGTCTCAGTCTAGCCCAGGCTGACCTGGAATTCACTATGTAGTCTCAGGGTGGCCTCGAACTCACAGTGATCCTCCTACCTCTGCCTCCCAAGTACTGGGATTAATGGCGTGTACCACCACGCCTGGCTTGCTTTCCCTTTACAAAATTGCATTTTTTTTTTCTGATGTCTTTTGGCCATTTCTTGATTAATCTGGCTTGTAGAAATACAGAGTGCTGACACGGATGGATTTCATTAGGGAGTTTCTGCTACGGTACCACTGCTCATAGTTCCAGGGTCATAGTTAAAGCCACGTTTAGCTCAAACATCTCATGTTTCTATCAGAAAACAGCAAAAAAGACTATTAAGTATTTCTTAGTTCCTATTTGCTAATTATTACCATTTTAAGTATAGTAACCAATAAACAGAAAAGGCTTTACAAAATAGTATTAATCACTGACACTATAAGTAAAACAAATGTTTTGTGGAAGAGGGCAAGCACTTTCTTAGGTATCAGACACAGAGAATTACATGATACAAGAGTGGTTTATTTCATGGGAGAAGACCAACTATAGTCAAAAGGAATGGACCCACTTAAAAGATGTTTTAATCTTCGCTACCTCATAGAAGCTAAGATGAAGAGAGCATTTATTTGTGGCCACGGGTTTATACGAGAGACACAGGTTATTGGAGTGGGAGTCTTAGTTAGCTCCCCAAAATAGTTGCTGATCACCCTTCCGCCTACTGTTCACATCTTTGCAGCCCCTCCTCCATTCAGGGTTCTTTTTATCAAGTAGAAGAAATAATGGTATATAATTTTAAGATCACGTGTGTGTGTGTGTGTGTGTGTGTGGTTTTGAGATTCTCTTCTCTTTTCACTCTCTCGGCTCTCACTCCATCACATTGCTCACAATACTGTACAGACTGAGGCCTGCCAATGACCACATGGGTCACAGGAACAACAGTGAGGGGTGAGATGCTTTCAGCCCAGAATCACAACTTAGGAGAGAACGTTGCCAGAACCACTAACTAGTAACAGGAAACCTTGAGCCATTTATAAGTGGCTAATATGACTGCTGGGTGGGTATGCTGAGGGAATGAATAGACTGTCATGCAAGTAAAGTTACAAGGAAAGAGGTGTGACCAGCATCTCAGTTCTCTAAGGCATATGACAGGATCCTACTTCCTAAGAATTCTGGCTTAGTCATTTTACTTAGAATAATGAAATGTGAGCAATGTGAGAAATGATATTTATCTCCCAAATGTGCAAATGTATGCACACATGCTTGTCTTGTTATTTTGAAAGTCACTATGACTTGAATAACCGAAAGAAAGACATATACCGAGAAAGAAAGAAAGTACAGAAAGAATAAAGGAAGAATAAAAAGAAAAAAGAAAGAAAGAAGGAAGGAAAAAAGAACGGAGGAGAAAGGAATAAAAGAAAGACATAAATGATACTTTCTGGGGAAAGCATTAAGAACCAGTATATAATATACCCTCTACTCTGTGTTATTGACTAGGAACTTCAGAGATAATGATCTCCCACATTAACTATTTCCCTAAATAAAAAGAATAGCCTTCTTCCAGTCCCCATCAACATCTAGTAAATAGATAGAATTACTGAAAAAATACATTTTTATTGTTTTAAGCAACTGAGATTTTGTAGGGTGTTCAACATTGCAAGGCATACCCTGTCACCAATACAGAAAGGAAGAATTCTCAGCCATGAAGTCGGAGATTCCTGAAAACTATCATGATTTTTATCAGCACATGCATGATTCCAGTCATAAGCTGGACATGCAGAGTGTTGTACTTCAGAACAGGAAGAATTATTTTCACTATATTCCTAAAAGTTGACAGATGACAAAGCCCAGCTGTTGGCTTCATTTGGGAGGATCAGAAGTGAGAAGTGACTAATGTACAGAGATGTTCAAGGTACAGCACAGACCATTAGTATTGGAACATAGTTGCTGGTGACTGCTGCTCTTGAGAGATCGTGAAAAACGGGTTGAGATCACTGGTAGGCAAGAGTCCTGTTTCAAGTGGCAAGCTAGGCAGATCCACCCAGGGTAACTTCAAGGTGCTCCTAAGAGCTTTAGACATACTTAAGTGATGAAGGTTGTATGAGCCATCCTTTTGATATTTGAGAAATTAGCAAGAGTTACTGAGAATAACAAGTTAATTTTTAACCGCCTGCTTAGAGATTATACACCTAAAACTCTATCACTTTATTTTTCCTTTACATATTTAGTTCATTATTAATTATCGTTGATTTGTATAGATTCATCTCCTGTCCACTCATGTATGACATAGCATTGTATGGGTCTAACTTGACCATGTCTCAATTTAGGAATTCAAAATCTTTCAGAAAATGGGTAGAAATGGAATCTAGACTTCAATCGACACATAGAAGCCATGGTAGGGAATTCATATTTTTTTTTTTTTTATTAAAATACATGGTGGAAGGTCATTGAGCTCTCAGGGTGACATCATGTCAACATAGTTGATTTAGACTATTTGGGCTTCTATAACAAGATGCCGTGAACTAGATGGCTGGCCTTCAAGAGGAAGATATGGCCATGGTTCTGGAGACTACAGAGCCCAAGATCAAAGAACTGGGCTAGTGAAGGGTCTTGTCTGGGCAAGGAGGATATTCTTCTATCCACCATGATTCTGCATGAGGAAAGAGGGCCTTTTCTTAGGCCTCTTTTATAAGGGCAAAAGTCTAATTGAGAAGGGTCCTTCCTGTATCATGTGATTACTTCCCAAAGGTATATTCATAACCTCACTTTCAGGGTCAGACTTAAACATCAACATATAAATAAGGGGTGGGGTGGGTACAGGGATTCATGCAACAGCACTCTTTAACATCCAACACTTACTTTCTTCTATCTATTGGTATCATTCTCCAACTTTTTTTAAGCACTTGTAGTACATTAATTTATATGTCTGTCTACTTTTTTTCTCCAACTTAGACACAAGCTTACAATGGGAAGATTCAAAGTAATGGTCATAATTGTACACACCATCTCTAGAACACACAGTGACTGTTATACAGGAACCATTCCATAAATATTTGTAGATAGAATAAACCAGGACAAGCAAAAGAAAAAATAGGATTATTAAGATTCATTGATTTCTAATTTTACAATTCTGAAATTACCTTGATCTCCCTTTGGCCCACCTGCCATTCTGACTTAAAAGAAGTTTTAGAATGAGTTGTGGGCCAAGTCATCTGCCTTTGTAAGACATGATTGATCTTTGGGGGCTTTTTCAATCCAATTTGGGTAACATAACAGCCAAATCTATCCACATCACTAAACTCAATCAGCCCGACTGTCATTCTTTCTCTGATTCTATTTAGAATGTGCAATGAGCCACTGGATTCCACTTCCTAAAAACTGATTTCCCTAAGGCTTCTGTTCTATTATTTTATCAATGCCCCTGAGGTCAGAAACTATGATATTATTTCTCCTCTCTGAAAAGTACAACATCTCATTAAAACTTCTTCTTAGAAAGCCTGAAGATTTCTGCAGAAATTCAAGGAAGTTTCAAGGATCATGAAGGACCTTTGGCTTGCTATCAGCCATATTTAGTGCTCTGAGAGCAACAACAGAGTCAAGTTCATTAATGACACAGAAATAATTAATTCAACATGTATTCTGATTGGCAGTGGCTTTTTTTAGATTAAAAAAAAAAAAGATTTGAATGAGCTTTTAAAAATGCTTGTTCTTGAGCTGGGTGTCGTTGTACATGCCTTTAATCCCAGCACTCGGGAAGTAGAGGTAGGAGGATTGCTGCGAATTCAAGGCCAGCCTGAGACTACATAGTGAAATCCAGGACAGCCTGGGATAGAGTGAGACCATTCCTCTCAAAAACAAACAAACAAACAAACAAAAACTACTTGTTCTTTCCAGGCATGGTGGCTCACACCTTCAATCCCAGCACTCAGGAGGCAGAGGTAGGAGGATTGCCGTGAGTTCGAGGCCATCCTGAGACTGCATAGTGCCTTGAAACCCCACCCCTCAATAAAACTTATTCTCATTTTGTTTTATATTTTAATTTTGGGGGGTGGGGGATTTCAAAGTAGGGTTTCACTCTAGCCCAGGCTGACCTGGAATTCACTATGTACTCTCAGGCTGGCCTTGAACTCACAGTGACTCTCCTACCTCTGCCTCCCGAATGCTGGGATTAGAGATATGTGCCACCACCACACACAGCCTCATTTTTCTTTTTATATCCAATAACCAAGTTGCATTATTATATTGTTGTATGGATATGGACAAGTCCTTCCAATACAAAAAAAAAAAAATCACATTTCATACTTTTGTTTCTAACAAAGGAAAGAAATGTGGGGAGCAATCGTTCATTCACTTAACAAATATTTACTGATTACATCCTAGGACCTGCTACAGAGGCTGGGTACCTACTGATGAATTCTGAACCGAGCGAAGTATGCATCAGAGCAAGGGGCAGAGGTACAGGCAGTTCCAGTTGCAGTGTGAAGCACGTTATCGCCAGAGTGGCTTTTGCTTCCAGCACTCAGAGGATAGAAGAGCAGTGTCACTGAACCTGTGCCCAGCCAGGTACAGCTAAATCAAAGCTGAATAAATTTAAAAAAAATTAAAAAATATATATTTAGGAATTGCTGTCCTGGTACGAGATGGCCCACTCTGTTGATGTTGAAGAGCTGACTGTGTGTGAGAAAGTGTTGGGACAAGGACTAGCGATCAGGTGGAAAGATAAGAGGTCAGAACCAAGCTGGAAGCAATGGAGCTGGTAGGAAATTGCCAGGATCTGGATTTTGAAAAGAGAGTTGGCGGGGCTTGCCGATGGGTTGAATGGGAAGATGTGGGAGATGGCTAGGCGTCAAAGATCATAGCAAGGGGCTGGAGAGATGGCTTAGCGGTTAAGCGCTTGCCTGTGAAGCCTAAGGACCCCGGTTCGAGGCTCGGTTCCCCAGGTCCCACGTTAGCCAGATACACAAGGGGGCACACGCGTCTAGAGTTCGTTTGCAGAGGCTGGAAGCCCTGGTGTGCCCATTCTCTCTCTCTCCCTCTATCTGTCTTTCTCTCTGTGTCTGTCGCTCTCAAATAAATAAAATTTAAAAAAAAAAAAAAAAAGATCATAGCAAGGTTTGGCTGGAGATGGGGAAGACCCTAGGAAAAATCATGTTTGGTGGGAATGACCAAGACCCTTGTTCATTTTATTTATTTAGTGGAGACAGAGAAAGGGGAAGAGAGAGAACGAGTGCACCAGGGCTTCTAGTCCCTGCAAATGAACTCCAGATGCATGTGCCACCTTGTGCATCTGGCTTACATGGGTCCTGAATAATCAAACCTGGGTACTTAGGCATCACAGGCAAGTGCCTTTGCTGCTAAGCCATCTCTCCAGCCCAAGATTTTGATGTAGAAGTTTTCAGGCATAGCATTCTGTCACTTGCAGTTTTGCTTTCCAGAGTTTGCAGTGACACGCCATGGACCTCTGAAAACACTAAATGGCACGTTCTAGAAATAAGGAAGTCACAAGTTTAGAAGGGTGTAGCATTCTGAGCATAGGGAGGCATCTCTCGCTTCATTCTCCCTCTGGCCTGCATCTCCTCGTGTCCAGTGTATTCAATCTGCACGGGCTACCTACCGGCTAGTCCCTTAGCAGCTATTGTGGTTGTTAGGCAGACTCCTCTGTCTTTCTCTGTCTGTCACTTGCAAATAAATAAATAAACATTTAAAAAGTGGGTCCCTAAGCTTCGCAGACAAGCCCCTAAACTGTTAGGCCATCTCTCCAATCCCATCATTTCTTACTTCCTGCCCTGATGGAACTAATCCAGCCATGGGTTAGTATCACAGGGCCTTGTTCAAGGCAGCCCAATGATAGTGTTGCTAACGATTTGTATGTACCCCTCCCAAAAAAGGTTTGAAGTCCAAAGTTTCTACTCAATTAAACAAAACTTAAAAATTTTAAAAAAAGCATGGAGTACTTCATTCAATGAAAAAGGTGGCAGTTCTGATATAATAAGTAAAGAGACCAACACAGAGAAAAATCAACTCCTACCAAATCAGAGAGCCAGAGCCTCAGAGACCCCCAACACCTCATCACTGAAGCAGACCAACAATGAACCCAACATGGCTCAGGGAAATTTTGTGGAAGAGGGGGCGGAAAGAATGTCAGAGCCACATGTTGGGTCATGATATGCAGAGACATTTATTGTACCAATAACGGTGGGCTAACTCCACAATGCACAACCCATAGACATCAACAAGGAGGGGCCAACAGGGAGGGGGTAGGTCATGGATGAGCCTAATAATGGTACCAAACTGACTGTATTTGCTGAATACAAAACTAATTAATAAAAAAATTTAAATAAAAAAATGGAAAGAAAAATAAAAAAAAAATTAAAAGGAGGAAAAAAAAAAGAGAAAGCAATCATATGAGAAGTTGGTTAAGATTCATTGTAAGAATGGATCCTCTAGCTGTGAAAATATGGAGAAGGAAAAATCATCTCACACTCGTATTGCATCTCAAACTGCAGAACAGAATACATGGCCTGGTGAATGGAAGTAGCAAAGGTATCAAATGTATGGGTGGGAGATGACAGATACGTTCACCGTGGAGCTAGCTTCCTTTGCTGGCATGCACTGATGTTCTTACAGTGTATCACTGGAGGGTGGAGCAGTTACTTAGCAAAGGCAAGAAGAGAGCTGAATGTAAAGACCTGTGTTCAAAAGACGTGTCCAGATTGGTTACATAAAAGGCAATGATGGGCTGGAGAGATGGCTTAGAGGTTAAGCACTTGCCTATGAAGCCTATGGACCCCGGTTCGAGGCTCGGTTCCCAAGTCCCACATTAGCCAGATGCACAAGGGGGCGCACGCGTCTGGAGTTCGTTTGCAGAGGCTGGAAGCCCTGGCGCGCCCATTCTCTCTCTCTCCCTCTATCTGTCTTTCTCTCTGTGTCTGTTGCTCTCAAATAAATAAATAAATAAAAATGAACAACAAAAGAAAGGCAGTGACATACAGACTTTAAAGTCGCTCAGTGACATGAGACACAGGGGGTAGGCATAGAGGACACAAACAAGAACACAGACTAAACTTGGCCATGCCCAGTGGGTGAGATGTGTTGGGATCGATGAGCAAACGGCCAAGGAGACTATTGGGCACTAAGAAGGAAGATGCGTTGAAGTCTGAGGGAAGAGAGTTCCTTCTTGGGGTGGCCCTAAGCATCACCATAAAGACACACTTGCTCTGTCACTTTCACAAGGTTACGGCACTCATACTTCAATCACATCATCCGAATTTGCACCAAACTTAGTTCGCACATTTTAGAGAGTCTCACTGATAAAAGAAACAAAAGAAGGAAGACCAGAAATCTGCAAGATTAATTGATCCTGCATCTGTGTGGCAAAATTAAATTATATTTCGGCAGCCATCAAATCACATCAGTAATGCTACACAATCACAGCTATCTTAATGTTTTGCTCAATTAAAAATATGAATAATTTAGTTAGAGTTACAGAGAAAAACAGTTTTCATCCAATTTTGTTGCACATTCATACAAGTTAAATTTATCCCCAGGAAGCTCCATCATTTAAATAAATCCTGGCTCACCCTTTGCTTTGTTTTTAATATTTTATTAATTTATTTGAGAGAGAGAGTGAGGCAGATAGGGAAAAAAAAAAAGAAAGAAAAATTAGCCATGCCAGGTTCTCTAGCCATTGCACACAAACCCCAGATGCATGTGCCATCTTGTGCACCTGGCTTATGTGGGTCGTGAGGAATCAAAAGTGGGTCCCTGGGCTGGAGAGATGGCTTAGCGGTTAAGCGCTTGCCTGTGAAGCCGAAGGACCCTGGTTTGAAGCTCGATTCCTCAGGACCCACGTTAGTCAGATGCACAAGGGGCACATGCGTCTGGAGTTCCTTTGCAGTGGCTGAAGGCCCTGACATGCCCATTCTCTCTCACTCTCTCTCTCTCTCTGCCTCTTTCTCTCTCTGTCACTTTCAAATAAATAAATAAACATTTAAAAAGTGGGTCCCTAAGCTTTGCAGACAAGCCCCTAAACTGTTAGGCCACCTCTCCAATCCCATCATTTCTTACTTCCTGCCCTGATGGAACTAATCCGGCCATGGAGCACACGTTCGGGGCAAAAAACACTCTCCACTTAAATTAGTCCCACAGGAATAGGCCATTTTAAATGCAAATCTGTATCATCAGGAAGACAGTGAATCATGCTGGACTAAGCTTCTTATTTTTATGGAGAAAAACTAGAACTGGATTGTATGCCAATTATAATCATGCCCGCCTTTATATTACGATGGACTTGTATGTTTGCTTTGTCTAGGTTCTTAAATAAAATCAAACTGAGGACTGGAGAGATGGCATAGTGGTTAAGCGCTTGCCTGTGAAGCCTAAGGATCCCAGTTCGAGGCTCGATTCCCCAGGACCCACGTTAGCCAGATGCACAAGGGGGCGCATGCGTCTGGAGTTCATTTGCAGTGGCTGGAAGCCCTGGCACACCCATTCTCTCTCTTACTCTCTATCTGCCTCTTTCTCTCTGTCACTCTCAAATAAATAAATAAAAGTCTTTTTAAAAAAATCAAACTGAAAGACTTCTTACAAGAGAGGGAGAATTCAACAAGTGCCGGGGGTATGCTGAGTCCACTTCCCCACATACAAGAAACAACAATGAAGGTACAAACATTGTTTTCTTTTTCTTTTTTCTTTTTTTTTTTTTTTTTGGTTTTTCAAGGTAGGGCTTCACTCTAGCTCAGGGTGATCTGGAATTCACTATGCAGTCTCAGGATGACCTTGAACTCACAGAGATCCTCCTACCTCTACCTCCAGAGTACTGGGATTAAAGGCATGCACCACCACGCCCAGCTACATTGTTTTCTTTAAAGCACTTGCTTGCAAAGCCTGATGGCCCAGGCTCGATTCCGCAGTGCCCACATAAAGCTATGTGCACAAACTGGTGTATGGGTCTGGAGTTTGTCTGCAGTGGCAGGAGGCCCTGGCATGCCCATTCTTTCTCTCTCTCTCTCTCCCTCAGTCTCTCTCTGTTTCAAACAAATAAAGTATTTAATATAAAGATAATAAAGTTCACTTATATAATTATATGGCATTATGTGCTTAGAAATAATTTTCAAGATCATCAAATATTAAACAACACACAAGGATTAATTCTTCATGGTTTCCCTTTAGTGGATAAACATGACTTTTTTATTGACTGACAATCTTTATATTTACCTAATGTATTTTCGTCATAGCCCCTCCCGCTACCTTTTCTTGACCCACTCTCCCATGCCCCTCCTGCTGAACCCCATCTTTTCCAAATCTAGTTCCTGTTGTACTTTGATATGTTTTGTTGCTGCTGTGGATCTTTCTTGTGCGTGGGTGTGACTCACTGGGTTTAATTTGGGTTGACTTCATAGACCAACGGGTGCATTAATCATCAGAGTATGTAGGTCCTAGCAGTTCAAAGGTCCAGGAGCAATATGGAAGAAGAAGCAGTGAGAGCCAGACAAGGGGAGGAATGCTATGTAACGTTGATGTTCAGGCATGGCATGACCACCGCACTCTTGAACTCACAGGACCTGTTATAGCCTGCCCAAGAGCAAAGCAATATTGGGCCCATCAGCATTCCATTGTGGACCCGGAGGGAGGATATGAGACTTATCTTTAAATACACAGATCCTCAAGCCACTGTAATGATTCTCAGATAGAGTTATTGAAAATGTGACTTTTTTTGTTCATTTTTTAAATTTATTTATTTGAGAGCAACAGAGAGAGAGAGAGAGAGGCAGATAGAGAAAGAGAGAGAATGGGCTCACCAGGGCCTCCAGCCACTGCAAACGAAATCCAGACGCGTGCGCCCCGTTGTGCATCTGGCTAACGCGGGTCCTGGGGAATCGATCCTCAAACCTGGGGTCCTTAGGCTTCATAGGCAAGCGCTTAACCGCTAAGCCATCGCTCCAGCCCGAAAATGTGACCTTTTTAAATGTCTATATGCCAAGCTGGAGTGATGGCTTAGCAGTTAGGCTACTTGCCCGTGAAGCCACAGGACTCCGGTTCGATTCTCCAGCACCCATTTAAGCTGGATGCACAAGGTGGCACATGTGTCTGCAGTTTGTTGGCAGTGGCTAGATGCCCTGCTGCACCCATTCTCTCTCCCCCTCATACATAAAATAAAATAAAGTACCTGGATTTCATTAGTTTATTCATATAGGTTAGACCAACATTTTGATTGTGGAAGTTATGAATCACCATGAAGGTTTCCTAGGCTATATTAGACAAAATGAAAGTGATCCACACAGTGAGCTTGAATTCTGAGCAGTTCTGGTACAATATGACCCACTGTTTCAGGATTTTCTTTTTAAAGCCTGAAATGGCCCCAGAAATCTTAATGTATCTTGGACATTCTATATCTCTCCATGACAGTTTGATGAGTCTGGTGTAAATGAATCAAAGGCACATGGATTAAATTCCCCATGAAACGCACATGACCATGAAACACTTAAAGAAAAGTTTTGGCAAAGAATCCACAATGTTGTTTCTGACCTTCCAACGCATCCAGAATATTGCAATAGGCATATAAACTCAGCACATTCAACATAAGAAGAATAACCAAAAGTGCCCATCTGATTTGTTTGGATGTCAGCTGGCTTCTGACCATCTTGAACTGGGAGAAACAGCTGGCCAGCCTCAAAACTGACATCCTGGCCTCATGACTTTAGTATGTGCTCATTTTAAACACGTCTAACAGGCTGAACATTTTTAGGCAGCTGAGTTCATATGCTCGGCTGGCTACTTAAATGATCATGAGGCAAAATGCAAGGGTATCTGGTCGTTTTTGATGTATTTCCTAAGTGATGATAGAAGCCTTCAAAATCGCTCAGCAGTCGGGCGTGGTGGTACACGCCTTTAATCCCAGCACTTGGGAGGCAGAGGTAGGAGGATCGCCATGAGTTCAAGGCCACCCTGAGATTATAGAGTTAATGCCAGGTCAGCCTGGACCAGAGTGAGACCTTACCTCGAAAAACCAAAACCAAAACAAAACAAAAAAAATAGCTCTGCAGGGTCCTAGACAATGGCACCCCAAGCCACAGCCATTAGGTAAACAAAGCGGCAATGCCTTTGACTTCCAACAAATAATAGACACGTCTGCAAACTTGCTAATGTGCTTGAAAATGGGTTCTAGATTATGATTTAAAGAGCACAGCCGATTCTCGCCCATTTTGTCCTTATTTCACTTCCCATACAAACCCATTTTTTCAATTGTGAGGAATTCAGCACTTTGCATTTTGGAAATGAGCCAAGTATCGATGTGGTCAGATTTATGACTCCTCAACCCATTAGAAATCATAGCTTTGTTATAAATATAACGTAGCCACTTTCCAAACTGGTAAGTTCCTATTGGATTTAAGCACAACTGCTGTCTATAAAAGTCTATTTCCAGGTCTGCTTCTTTGACGGTGCCCGGCTCCCCACAGTACTGTGAGGGATCCTCCTTAGTGGTGAACTCTATCACTGGCCCTTGTCACTAAGTTTTATGCTAAAATGTGAACCTCAAATTGAGCAAACCAAATGTTTCAAATGGGAATGGCAAACATGCATGTCATCACCTTCCTGTGTGGAGTTTGGTATACAGTTACTCCTCGAGAAATCATGTTTCTATTTCAGTTACTGTTCTGGGCATTTTAAGAGCTATGATTAGTGCAGGAAAGTATATGTGTGCAAATATGTGTGATTGTGTGCGTGTGTGTTTATTTCCAACTAAGATAATCAGGGTTTTAATTGGTCAATATATTACTTGGGCCTTTAATGGTGTGTTAAAGGTTTTAGTGGAAGGCTGGAGAGATGGCTTAGTGGTTAAGCGCTTGCCTATGAACCTTGAGGATACCAGTTTGAGGCTCGATTCCCCGGGACACACGTTAGTTAGCCAGATGCACAAGGGGGTGCATGCATCTGGAGTTTGTTTGCAGTGGTTGGAGGCCCCGACATGCCCATTCTCTCTTTATCTGCCTCTTTCTCTCTCTGTCTGTCATTCTCAAATAAATAAATAAAAATAAATTTTAAAAAAGATTTAAGTGGAATAGAAAATATTTGTCTATAAGACAGTACTTTTTTTTTCCTTTTTGTTTGTTTTCAAGGTAGGGCCTCAAACCAGCCCAGCCTGACCTGGAATTCACTATGTAGTCCCAGTGTGGCTTCAAATTCACAGTGATCCCCCTACCTCTACCTCCGAAGTGCTGAGATTAAAGGTATGTGCCACCATGCCAGGCTATAGAGAGAATGGACTTGCCAGGCACTCTAGCCACTGCAAACAGATGCATGAGCTACTTGTGCATCTGGCTTTACGTGGGTACTGGGGAAGCAAACTTGAGTCTTATGTTTTGTAGGTAAGCACTTTAACCTCTGAGCTTTTTATCCAGTCTAGAGACATTGTACTTTAATCACTATATTCTCTTAAAATTTAAAACAGTTTTTGGCTGGAGGGATGGCTTAGCGGTTAAGGTTTTTGCCTGCAAAGCCAAAGGACCCAGGTTCGATTCCCCAGGACCCATGTTATCCAGATGCCCAAAGGGGTGCATGCATCTGGAGTTCGTTTGCAGTGGCTGGAAGCCCTGGTGTGCCCATTCCCTTTCTCTCCTTCTCTTCCTCTTTCTCTGTTAAATAATTAAATAATAATAATAATAATATTTACAAAAAAACAACAGTTTGCTTTGTTTCCAATCAATCTTATTTGGTATCGATATCATAACTAAGATGTATAACTTCCAATGTGCTGAACAGGCTCATTGTAGGTAGGTAGATTTCAAGCCTTTGCTTATGAATAAACTAGGAAAAGAGAGATTTGCAATGACTGTGGTTCCCTGCCCCTTATATCCTACCTTGAAGAGCTCAAATGGCAAACAAGTTTGGTACCTCCATATAATAAAAGCAATTTACTTACTTCTGTTCTGCAAACACCCTAGCCAGCCTTACGTAATGCAGAGGGGTGTTAAGTGAGAGATAAAGATTTTATGTATGTATGTATGTGTGCATATATATAAATATATGTATATATGTGTGTGTGTATATATATATGTATATATATATTCATATATATATATATATATATGAATGTCTGACAATGGTAATGCCCTGACTAGAAACAGAGCATAACTGCACTTCGTTAATTCACACTTGATAGGGGTTGGATTGGATTTCTCACTGGATGCAATTCATATGTTGAAGTCCTAACCACTTGGACCTATGAATGTGACTTTTTAAAAAATTCAGTTCAGGTATCATTAGATAATATCATATTGGAATTAGGTTGTCCACTATCCAAACTTACATGTTCTTTTATCTTTTTTTTATTTTTTTAAGGTATCACATGAAAGGACAGACATACACAGAGGAAGTTTCATGGCAGATTTATTGGTATTACATGAAAAGTAACAAACTACAGAAATGATCCCTGAAAGTCTAGTCTTATGAGAAGTAATTTCCATAAGCTGGCCTACAAGGCTAGAGTGAGGGCAGGAGAGACGGCTTAGCAGTTAAGGTGCATGCCTGCGAAGCCTAAGGACCCAGGTGTGATTCTCCAGGTCCCACGTAAGCCAGATGCACTAGGTGACACATGCATCTGGAGTTCATTTGTAGTGGCTAGAGGTCCTGCCACACCCATTCTCTCTCTCCGTTTGTCTGCCCCCCCCCCGCTCTCTCCCACACACTCTCTCTCTCTTGCTCTGTCTCAAATAAAAATAAGTAAGTAAAATTTAGAAAAATCCTACAGAGAGTCCAACTTAGCCACCTCAGAGGAAAAGTGTCCTGAGGACCTTGGATTTTTTTTTAAATCCTGAACTGTGAGTCTGTGCATTCTGGTTCTTTGAACTTCTCAGTCTGTGGTGCTTTGGGATTTTTAGCTCTTTCATGTCACTGAAATGCTTTTCCCCAAGCAATGGCTTCTCTGTGTGTCTCCAAGCTTGTGCTGAAATGCTGACCTCCCTCACTTGAAACCTCTCTCTCTCCATTATCTCCTTCTGATTTGGTTGTTATTAATTCAGAATGCCCCTTCCCATTTCATTATATTGATTTTACCATAGAGGATTTAAAAAAAAAAATTCTACAATGAGTAAGATTTTCTGTACTCAATGGGAAAGAGACATAATGGGGCTGGAGAGTTGTCTTAGTGGGCAAGGAACTTGCCTGCGAAGCCTAACAGCCCAGTACCCACGTAAGCGAGATGCATAAGTTGGCATGGTGGTGGGTGTGTCTGGAGTTCGTGTGCAGGCATTGTCTCTCTCTCACACACACACACACTTTTCCCCTCTTTCTCTCTCTAATAAATAAATAAAGAAAATATTTAAAAAGAAAAGAGGCATAATGTATGGGGCAGCACAGTTTAGTGCATGCTCTAAGTATGGGTATGCTCCTAGGAGTCTGTCAAGCACTCACTTGGCCGATAGAAATGCTAATGAGGCAGAAGGAATCATTATCCCTTTAATGAGACACGTGCTTAAACCTCTCAGCCACTCCCTTGGTACAGTTGCTCCTGGCCCCTCACTGCTAAGCTTATCCACTTTTCAGAGGTCTAGCTCCAAAATCATAACTTTCCAGCACCCACACTGTTTCTTTACTTACAGGTTTGAACTTCTAAGCATGCCTGCCCTGACACTTGGAGCTTTTCCACTTTTTTGTTCCAGCCCCTGACCCAGCAATCTTTCTCTCTCTCTTTTATGGGAAATACTTCCATTCTCAGGAGGAGTCTTTTTCTATATTTTCTAAATTTTCCTTAACACAGCCTTCTTTTTGTCTTTCATCTCCTTCTCCACTTGCGATGGAAATTGTTTATAGATGTAGCTAGAATGCAAATGTAGAGCTTAGATGACTCGCACGACAGACCAGTAACCATCTCGTTTGCTGTGGGGGCGGCTGCGTGAATATGAACAGGGCACCATGGCAGAGAGCCCTTGCCCACCATTGCCCAGACCCGTCTTCACCCTCAGCACTGCAAACAACATCGGTTTGTCTCTCAAAGCAGGCTGCACATCAGGGCCATGGGGGAAGTTCTTGAAAAGTGTCAGTTCCTGAGCCCACTCCTTAGTATTTCAGACTCAAAAGGAATAGCATAAGGAGAGGGCTGTTGTGTTTTTCCTGGGCTTTGTGGCTGACTTTTTAACTTGTATGGCCACACGTGAACACCCCTGAGATGCAGCATGGAAATGGAAACGGCTGAGAACAAAGTCACTCTCATTTCATAGATGTATAAAGGAGCAAGGATAAAGAATTGAGAAACCGGAGAGATGGCATAGCGGTTAAGGAGCATTCCTGTGAAGCCTAAGGACCCAGGTTTGATTCTCCAGGTCCCATGTAAGCCAGATGCACATGGTGGTACATGCATCTTGAGTTTGTTGGCAGTAGCTAGAGACCTGCCATGCCCATTCTTTCTCTCTCTCTCTCTCTTTCATAAGTAAATTAGAAAAAAAAAAAAAAAAAGAACTGAGAAACTGGAAGCAGATCACTGGGAGTCATGAAAATAATGATCCTTTTAACAATAAAGCGTAGTCTCTGCTCTTCAAATGCCTGCAAGATTGAAGGAAAGACTATAAAAATTTCTGTAGGTTCAAACCAAAAATTGCCTGTGTCTTGTCAGGAGAAAATGTAAACTTCAGGGTCAAAGTGAAAACCCTTTGAATGAGAAGAGGAGGAAAGAAGGCTATAAGCAGAGAGGAAGGAAGGTCAGTGAGTGGGGAAGTATTATTTATTTATTTGTAAGCAGAGAGAGAGAGGAGAGAGAGAGAATGGGTGCATCAGAGGCCCCAGCCACTGCAAACAAACTCCAGATGCATGCACTACTTTATGCATCTGGCTTTATGTGGGTATTGACTAGGGACTCAAACTCTGGTCATTTGCCTTTGCAGGCAAAGTCCTTAATCTTGTCTTAACCGCTAAGACGTCTCTATAGCCTGAAAATTCGTTTTATGTTTGACTTTGCCTTGTTTTCTGAGGGTAGTGTTTTCAGGATGTGTAAATAGGAATGATGAAGGACTAAAGGACCAAGCACCTGGGGAAGGTTGGTGCCCAGAGGGAAGTGACAGGTAAAGGCAGCTGAAAAGGCAGGCGAAGCTCAGATATGGAAAGAGCTTTGGGTGGAAAACTGCATATAAAAACAACTAGAGAATCAAATGGAGAATCTGGCAATGGGGACATTTGGGACGAAAGGGCCCTGAATCGCAGTGCCACCAACCTCCTCCTTTTACTTCCTTTGGAGATCCTAGCGGAGAGGTGCATGGAGAAGAAGTCTGCTTTATAGGTTTTCTCTGTGACTACAAAAGAACAACGGTCATAGGCTTGGCAGGGAACTATCGGGTCACTGGATCGGGAACGCCATGAGAGGCGCCCGTGGAGATGACACTGTATTGGGTGTGTGTGGCGGATGTAGCGTATGAGGGCATGAGCTTCTGGTTCCAGCGCTGAATGGAGGCAGTTTTGTCAGAAAACAGGATCTAGAGTGTGGCTGGAAGGTCAGTAACTAAGGTAGACATGATCAATGAATTCAAGGAAGGTGAAGAAAGAGTAAGATCTTCATTTCTCTTGATATGCGTTAGGGTTGTAACAGGGTGCTTAGGGCCCAGGAAAACCTCTGGAACCAAAACCCTATTTGTTTCCCCTAAGTTTAATCAAAGAATTGGTTTTAAAGAAATGAGAAGGATAATTACTAAATTCTTATACGAGGGAAGTACAGAGCCAAGGAGAGGCACCCGTGTGGCTAGAGATCCCACATGGAGGGTCTGGAAAAACCATGGAAAGAAGAGAGGAAAAAAGAAAGTTCAAGGAGCTCCTGCCATGTGGGGAGCTGGAATGGGTAAAGGAGCCCATGTGGAGAGTAAGGGCTGGGGGGCCTCCCTGATGGACCCCCGGGGCCAAGCTAGCCTAGGCCCAGCCAAAGGAAAATCTCACCCACTGGTGGAAGTTCCCAAGTCGTCAGAGGGCCTGTCCTCCCCTTCCAAAGTTATTTATAAATAAGATGTGTGTGTGTGCGTATTTTTTTTTAACATATCCATTTGAGAGTGACAGAGAGAAGGAGACAGAGAGAGAGAGAGAAAGGGCGCACCAGGGCTTCCAGCCACTGCAAATGAACTCCAGATGCATTTGCCACCTTGTGTATCTGGCTTACGTGGGTCCTGGGGAATCGAGCTTCAAACTAGGGTCCTTAGGCTTCACAGGCAAGCGCTTAACCACTAAGCCATCACTCCAGCCATATATATATATATATATTCTTCTAACCTTATTGTAGTGGACTGTCTTTTTGTCTTCTGGCCTAAGTGAACCAGAGGGTCAGGTGGTCGGTTAGGACTAGGGGCTGTCTCAGGAAGAGGCTAGCCCTGACACAAGTTCCAGGGGCCGAACTTGACCGACCACAGTGTTCAAATCCTATGAGAGACCTCCCTCCCAGGAGGGGTCCTGGCTGTCTGTGGAAAAACAGGCCAAGGGAACTAGGAGACAGATAAGAAGGCAGATCACCTTTGATTCCTATCAAAGTTCAGACTTTCTTGCCTTTTTACTTTCAGGGGTCCAATCACCCTAACTGCGCTCCCTCTCCAGATCACCTGTGAGCTACAAACTCTCCCAGTGAGCAGGTCCAAGTGAAACAGGATCACGTGCGGATAACCCCAAACATGAATCTTTTTAAATTGAAAACCACAGAACCCAGTTGTTGATTGTTTTGCTTAAATGGACTCAAATCATTTAAGATGGGGAATAAAAGGTTTGGGTTGTAAGACTTTTACCCTGGGGGGGGGGAACAGAGAGAAAAATGGCTAAACAAATAGTCAGCCCTGAGTTTCTGGGATGGAGAGATGTCTCAGTAATTAAGGTGTTTGCCTGCAAAGCCAAAGGACCTGGGTTTGATTCCCCAGTACCCACATAAAGTCAGATGCAGAAAGTGGAGCATGCCTCTGGATTTCATTTACAGGAGGCTCTGGTGCACTCTCTCTCTCTCTCTTCTTTTCTCTGTCTCCCTCTGATTACAAATAAAATAAAAAGTAACATTAAAAAAAATTAAGAGTTCTCAAAGTCTTTTGATATCTTGTGGTTTATTATTCAAAGATAAATGAAACTAACATAATATTATTACATTTCTTTTTAAATCTACTTTTGTTTTTGCTTGTTTGGTTCTCCCACTCTCTCTCTGTGTTTTAAAATCTTTTATTTTTGTTTTTTGATGTAGGGTCTCACTTTAGCCCAGGCTGATCTAGAATTCACTGTGTAGTCTCAAGCTGGTCTAGAACATCACATCCTCCTACATCTGCATCCTGAGTGCTGGGATTAAAGACATGCACTACCACGCCCAGCTTCCACTCTTTTTAAAACAATATATTTTTAAATTTTATTTTTCTTTCTTTATTTGAGAGTGACAGACAGAGAGAGAAAGAGGCAGAGGGAGAGAGAATGGGCATGTCAGGGCTTCCAGCCACTGCAAACAAACTCCAAACACGTGCGCCCCCTTGTGAATCTGACTAATGTGGGTCCTGGGGAATTGAGCCTTCAACCAGGGTCCTTAGGCTTCACAGGCAAGCGCTTAACTGCTAAGCCATCTCTCCAGCCCTCAAAAAATATTATATATATATATATATATACATATATATATATATATATAATATTTATTTATTCATTTGTTTATTTATTTAACAGAGAAATAGGAAGAGAGAAAGAGAATGCCAGGGCCTCCAGTCACTTCAGATGAATTCCAGATGCGTGTGCCCCCTTGTGTCTCTGGCTTACATGGGTGCTGGAGAGTCAAACCAGGATCCTTTGGCTTTACAGGCAAACGTGCCTTAACCACTAAGCCATCTGTCCAGCCCTCCTTCATGTCTCTTGGACTGAGCACCTTCATTTGGTATGCACAAACTAGAAAGCCAGTTAGGTTCCTCTTGTCACTACGGTGACCCCGAATCTCTGAGTTGTAAGTTTCTATAGTTCATCCAGGTGAAAGTTTTATTCTACTTCATTTCATTTTGAGTATTTAAGACATGTTTATTTTGGTGTCTCCATTCCTTGCTTTAATACATATGAGCTTCCATTTACTACTTGAGTTTGGTAGACAGACTTTTAATTTGGAGTAACTGAATAGCTACCCTGTAGATTTACAGTTCTTAATGGAACCTTTAAAACTCTTTAAATGCATAGTTCTACCTCTAAACTGCAAAACTTTAGGGATGAAGGCTTTGAATCTGTTCAGAAGGCAAACCCGGCTGGCCCATAAGTGATGCTACCTCCTCGAGAAGCATCGAAGCAATGAGTGGCTGTTGCTTGGAACCCCGGCCAAATTCCTAGTAAGATCTTGTTGATTAAATTTGAGAGGCCAATGCCACCCCACCCCCCTTCTTTTTTCCTGCAGTGAAACAGCTCACCTCTTTCCAAAGAAGTCTAGTCACAGACTGTCATGGTTACAAACAAGTAGTCATAATGCTGCTCTAACCTTGGGTTTTAATTTATCAATAATTCCTGGTATTCGGGGTTCAAGACTCTGTTTCCTGATTGTCATCCTGGCCAGTCATCCATGAAAAGGGAGATGTTGCTAAATCAGGCTAGGAAATAGTTGAAGCCAAGTTCTCAATAATTTTTTTTTATGGGTCCGGAAAGATTTCTCGGCAGTTCATGCACTGACCTACAATGCCTAACTACCTAGATTCAATTCCCCAGTACCCACATACAGCCAGACACACAATGTGGTGCATGCATCTAGGGTTCATTTGCAGAGGCTAGAGGCCCTGGTACACCCATATACCCATTTTCTCTCTCTCCCTGAAAATAAATTAGCAAAATATTTTTAAATGCCCCAAAAAGTAAATGAAATCTAAGAAATGGACTATAGACTCTGGGAATGAACAATAATGATTTAAACCTTAACACTATAGTTCAGAACTTTCATATATTAGAAGTCATTACTTAATATCAGTTATTTTATCTGACATTTATAAGAATTGTGACAAATATTGCTTCTTTTAAAAAGAAAATGGTTTAAGCTGAAAAATAAAATAAAATTTGTCCAAATTTAAAGCTGAAGTTAAGTGGTTCACTAGATTTGAGGTTTAAGTTCAGATCAATTGGCAAAGAGTTCCGTCAACTCCACTGGGTTTATAAAGATAGAAATTTACAGGCAAATGCATATTTATGTATGTATATGAGTATATAGGCTTGCTTATTCATGTTATGAGAAAAAAAATCTAATTTTACAGGATTATACTACTTTGGTAAATGTTAATAACAATGTAAGATAAATTTAGAAGGTCTTATTTTTACAGTACTATTAAAGTCATAACAGAGTTATTACTGCAAGCAAAATAAAAATAAAACTGGCACTCAAATGATGGCTCATGCCAACAATCTCAGCACAGGAAGCCTGAGGAAGATCATGGGATCAAGGCCAGCCTGGGTTACAGAGTAAGATCCTGTCTCAAAATAAAATGAAAGTGGGCTGGAGAGATGGCTTAGCAGTTAAGCGCTGGCCTGTGAAGCCTAAGGACCCCGGTTCAAGGCTCGATTCCCCAGGACCCACATTAGCCAGATGCACAAGAGGGCGCACGCGTCTGGAGTTCTTTTGCAGTGGCTGGAGGCCCTGGCACTCCCATTCTCTCCCTCTCTCTCTCTCTCTCTCTCTCTCTCTCTCTCTCTCTCTCTCTCTCTGTCGCTCTCAACTAAATAAATTTTACAAAAATAAATAAATAAAATGAAAATGAGTAAAATAAAGAAAAAACAAATGTGGCCCCAATGTAGGACCCCAGACTTCCAAGTACACTGGCACTGTGTAGATCCTCTCCACCCAAGTTCAGGTCTCAAGTCTAAGATACTGGCGACCTGCGTTTTCACCATCATCATAGTGGCCTTTCTTTTGTTTTGGGTCCATGCTGATTTCTCTCTTTCTTCTTATTTTGTACCCCAATCACCCAAACTAGAAGACAGAAGTCCCTTCAACCCTTGCCTCTCCAGCGCTGAATCTCAAGGAAGCCAGGCTGACCGTAACCATGCCAACTACGACCTCCACACCCACTTTGAAATGCCCTGAGTCATTAGTCACAGCTGAGTCACCAACCTGCTCACAGTCAACGGCACATCTGCGTACCAGCCGCGTACTGGGAATTGCCAGGGCACCATTGCCCCAAACTCCTGACTGGTTCTCTGGGGTGGTTCTAAATCTATCTAAGTCCCCAGTAAGCAGCAGTTCTCTTCTGTCTACCTGTCCCACTCCCGATTCCGTCTCTGTGAGTGCTCTTCAAGATGACAAGTTCCCTGGACTTGCACTTTCAATATTCCATTGACATGAAGATGTCGCTGGTCATGAGGCACATCATCAATTTCTTAGCCGACATGGGCGGGGGGGATGAACCCTACCTTATTAACTAAGCACCTCCAATTGTATGACTCACCCTCAGTTCATAAATGTTAAAATACTAAAGTAATGTTTTTAAAATATTGAATATCCTTGTTCACACCACGATTTAGCATTCTGCTACCAAGTTTTCTGTGAGGTCTTATCAGTTAGCATCCTGTACCATGTTGTCCAGCTGCCTTGTCTGTGAAGATGGAATAGTTTGAATATCTTTTGTGCCCAATTCTACGTAACCCCATCTTCCCATGGGCTGCATTTTCTTCCTGACAAAGCTTGGATTGCTGCTGTCAGAAACAACCTAAATTGTGGTGACAGATTCCTCAAGGTTCCCTTTCTCTTCATTTTGCAAAGCCAAGGACTTGGTCACCTCCAACTGTGCTCCAGAATTCCTGTCACTCCATAGATCCGCCTTCGACTTGGACACTTTAAACCATCACAATTCCCTCTCTCTGACTGAAGCCATTATCTTCTTACCGCTTAAACTTTCTAGTACACTCTGAACTTAGCTTGTGCTTTTTCATAAAAAACCACTAAACTTTTATAAGCCTGAATATCAGTTGCTTTCTCTGTCCCTTCCAAAGTGTTAGAATATAAGAAGAAGAAAATTTAAAAAAAAGATTAGTCACATGAACTGCAGTTTTATGAATAATGCAATTCACTTTTTTAAAAAGAATTCAATGTTTTAGCAGAATTGTTATTCAAATATGTTAATACAATTTTCATGTCAATAAGTTCACAACTCCTTTCCACTTGACAGTTAATAGAAAATATTATGAGGGCTAGAGAAGTAGGTCAGTGGTTTAGGTGCTTGCTTGCAAGGCCTGAGGGCCTGGGTTTGATTCCCCACTACCCATATAAGCCAGATGCACGAAGGAGCGCATGCGTCTGGAGTTTGTTTGCAGTGGCTAGAGGCCATTCTCCTCTTTATTCTCTCTCTCTCTCTCCCGCATATAAGTAAATTAAAATAAATTAAAATCAATAAATTAAAAAATGAAAAGAAGTCAATATGACAATGATGCTAAAACTAGCTAGCACTTCTAAGTTTGATCTTTATCAATCATATATAGGTCATGCTCTAGTTTCCTTACCATTTCTTCCTGCTTAATAGAATACATTTGTATTCATACATATCTATGGAGATACATATGCATATATGTATTTATATACATATATACCTTTCCTATAGTAATGACAGTACAGAAACTACCCAACAGGAAAAAGGTTAATATCTTCCATGTAAGATCATCCCTCATGTTCTTTCCTTTAATATATCTTGGAGCAATAACACCGCTTTTTGAAATTAAATAATTAGGTTCATAGCCTTCTTTTACCTTTCTACCCTTCAGAACTTTGCTCTTAATCTCAGGAGACCCTCTTCCTTTTGGTCTTTGTCCATGCATATTTGACCGTGTCACGTTGCTCATGATGCTTCTTTCTCTTTTGTGTACATGTTCAAATTTAAATAAAAAGTCTTTTCTTGTTGTTTTGGTTTTTCGAGGTAGGGTCTCACTCTAGCCCAGGATGACCTGGAATTCACTCTGTAGTCTCAGGGTGGCCTTGAACTCATGGTGATCCTCCTACCTCTCTGCCTCCCAAGTGCTGGGATTAAAGGCATGTGCCACCAAGCCCGACTACTAAATAAAAAGTTTTATTTAATATTTGTGGCCCCCCACCCCAGTCCCTTACTTTTCATTTCATACCCCCTTAAGCTACCTGAAAAGATGAAGATGTAATGAGATGCTATGAGGTTATAGAGCCAGAGAAGGAGGAGGCCACTGATATACCACTGATGCACTACAGCGTGCGCGCGCACACACACACACACACACACACACACACACACACGTGCACACACACAGCTGTGACATGCAACAAACTTAAATATTCAAGCAGACTCACACTTGCCGGAGTTATATGACCTCTCCTTTCCAATCCAGCATTGTAACAGTTCAGAGAAGAGCTGGTTTATTGTTTACCAAATCCTTCTTTTACCTTTTTTTTAAAAAAAATGTTTTATTTCTTTTTTTATTCATTCATTTATTTATGTGAGAGATAAAGACAGACAGAGAGAAAAAGGCACACAGAAAGAGGATGGACTCAAGGGCCTCTTGCTGCTGCATATAAACTCCAGACTCACGTAACCCTTTGAACATCTAGTTTTACAGATAATAATAATAATAATAATCTAATAATAATCCAACCCAGGCCATGGGGCTTTTCAAGCAAGTGCCTTTAACCATTGAGCCATCTGTCCAACCCTCTTTTACCTTTTCAATTGCATGTTTTCCTACATTTTTCCTGGTGATTCTTCATGAATCAAGTGGTAAAACTCGCAACATCCTTTGAATTTCTTGTAACCTCATTTCTATGTGCTACCATTCTGATAGCTGTATTTCAATTTCTGAAACATCAACATGTGACGGAGATGTGTGGCTACTATTGTTTATTTGTCTTAGTATAAATATGTAGTGATTACCCATTCTGATCCTTTCTCATTTTTAAAAGATTTTATTTATATTTATTTATTTGAGAGAGAGAGAGAGAGAGAGAGAATGGGCATGGCAGGGCCTCCAGCCACTGCAAACAAACTCCAGCTGCATGTGCCTCCTTGTGCATCTGGCTTATGTGGGTCCTGGGGAGTCGAACCTGGGTCCTTTGGCTTTTCAGGCAAACGCTTTAACCACTAAGCCATCTCTCAAGCCTCTTTTCTCCTTTCTGATATTCTTCCCATTTCTTAAATTTATTGAGCAGAATTGAACAGCTGATACAGAATACTGAGATGTTCCCTATTGCCTTTGGCCTGAGTATCAATGAGTAAGTATATTATTACATGAGAAGAAGGAGACTTACAGATATAATTAAGGTTATGACTCAGTTCCTTCATTGGAACATTTTTGGGTCAGGTTTAACCTAATGTTCTTGTAATAGCAGAGGGTTTTCTCTGACTGGACATAGAGGAGGGATTCTGAGAAAGGACAAGGCTGAGCCAGGCATGGTGGCACACACCTGTAATCCAAATGAAGGAAAACCTGACCATAGCCTTTAAGAAGGCAGAGGGTGTGTGGGCAGCAGCTCATAAAGAAACAGAAAACTTCCACCTATAATTGCATGACTATGGATTCCCTCAATGGCAAAAGTCAGCTTGACAGAGGGTTCTGAGCTCATGTCAGAGTTTACCTGGCCCACACCTCAGCCTCTACATTGAGTTTGAGAGTGAGCAACCAAACCAACTTGGTCACACCTAATTCTGATCTTCAAAACTGAGATTAATGGGGGTGTTTTAAATTGCTAATTTTCTAAAAAATATTTCATTTATTTATTTGCAAGAGTAAGAGACAGATAAAGAGAGAGAGAGGATGGGTACACCAGGGCCTCTAGTCACTGCAAAAGAACTGCAGAATCATGTGCCACTTTGTGCATCTGATTTTAAATGGGTACTGGGGAATCGAACCTGGGTCCTTTGGCTTTGCAGGCAAGTGCCATAACTGCTAAGCCATCTCTCCAGCCCCTAAGTTGCTAAATTTATGGCATACTTTTTTACTTAGCAACAGAAGACATAACAGCCAAAGACATCTCAACAGCTTAATGCTATAACCTTCGTTGTCTTACATAAACTTTTAAAAGCAGTCAAAGTAGCTGCTGTCTGAACATGCATTTGTCAAGTTTCTTCTCATCACTAAACATAAGCAATGGGAAGAATATTAAATGTAAAAAGTCAGAAATATCCAATTATTGATATCTAATATATATTTAAATTTATATATTCAATATATTTAAATGCTAAGACAAATAAAAATAACAGCTTCAAAGTTGTTCACATGTTAACTCTTAGAAATTTGAATATAACAGTCAGAATTGATGAAGGTTTATTTATGTGTTAGTTAGAAAACCTAAGGGCCTCTTTTTTGTGAGAATAATGTCTTTCAAAAATCAGTAGATTACAATAGTATTCATGGTCTCCTCTGGTCACTCCAAATTAACAATTGCTGTCCATTAGAGGATCTGTTAGGAATTATATTTTTAGGGATTTATTTTGGAATCCATAAGGTAACAGCACTGAAATAGTGAAGGAGTTGAATTTCTTGTACTTCAAACATTTAAATCAATGTCAGTGAAAGACATAGTTCAAATCAAAGGGTACCAGTGATTTGTTATCTCTCTCTCTCTCTCTCTCTCTCCCTGACAAATTCATGTCAAGTTGTACATCTTCAATGTATATACCATCTCTTTCAAATTTATCCCAACAAAGCTCAAAATTGTATTGAGTTGTTTCTTATTTAACACTGGTAGATTTATAGAACAAATGCGTGACTTTTTCACTTGGAGATTCTATTGCACAATTTCGATTGAACTAACTACAAGCTCGTATTTTCCAAAATTAAAAGAAAAATGTAAATAAAACTTCTGCATAAAAGTGGTAAGCTAAAATAAAGGCACTATAGAAATCACCAACACTTGAATGGTGAAAATATGAGAATTATTTTTGTTTAGCTTTCCACGGTTTAAAAGAAGAAAACATGTTAAGATCCAAATCATGTCACAAGTTATCTGCAGCATGAGAATAGAGTCAATATTTTGATTAAATGAATTAAGGTAATAACTTTAATGAGCAGCGGGGTAAAACACCAGAGTGGAGTAACGAACAGACACTTCACCCCTGAAATTGTGTACTACGCCTCCATTGCTTCCTGTGGTTCTTCTAATGAAGTACTTGGACCAGATCTCCAGGATGCTTCCTGGTCAATAAGCTCCTACCTTGCCTTTTCCAGTTAGTTCCACGGTCTCCAAGTGCCATTTCTTCTGAAACGCAGTGTATTTTGTGTGCACAATTTTTTTTTATCCTTCCACTCAGTCCACACCACCACATCCAAGCAGAAAGGGTTTAGCTCTGTATCAGTTCGCAACGTCCCCTTTCCACTGGTGTTTTGTGTCCTATGCCATAAAAGGCCTTAGCTCATGCTAAGCCATCAATTACATGTCAGTTTCAGCTAGATGGTGACGTTGAGACTGAGGACGCAGACGGCTGGCCAACAATGAATATTCTGGGATGATCTATTATTCTTAGAAAAGCCATTAAGCAGGTGACATTGATAATTCACTGCCATTCAAATCACGTGTAAGATGACCAGAGCAGAAGATTCTGTAGCGACACTGAATTCTAAGGTTTTATCAACTTCATCCAAAACAGGGGCGTATTCTCTGCTTTACTACTGTGAGTATGTGGCTGACAAGAAGTGTCTGGAGGAAGAAAGAGGTTCCAGTCCCTTATGGTAGGGAAGGCGTGATGGCATGGTGGCTCGTGGCTGTGGGGAATTTCTTAAACCCAGGCAGAATGAGAAGCAGAGGTGCACGTTGGTGCCCAAGTCACCAGCTTTTCCCTTTTCCTTTTTCTCTTCCTTTTTTATTCAATCCTCACCACGTGGCTTACCCCCAGGGCAGATTTTCCCCAGCTATTGTTCCTGTCTGGGAATATTTCACTAAGGCCATAGGCATTTCTTAATCCAAACAGGCTGTCAGTCACAATTAACTGTCGCAATGGCTATAAGTATTTTACTTTTGGTTCTTATATAAACACCACATTTTATGTAAGCAAAATGATATTGCTTTCTAATTATAGTCCACATTAATTATACTGTCCATACACTTTTTTTTTTTTTTTTTTTTTTGCTTTTTGTTTTTGTTGTTGTAGTTGTTGTTTGGAGGTAGGGTTTCACTCTAGCCCAGGCTGACCTGGAGTTCACTATGTAGTCTCAGGGTGGCAATGATCCACCTACCTCAGCCTCCCGAGTGCTGGGATTCAAGGCGTGCACCACCACGGCTCCATCGCTACATTTTTATTTGGCAGGTGATATTCGTGAATCAGTCATTTGAAATATGGTTCAGGGTTTGGCAATATTTTTTGAGTGTGCTCTATTTCTTGGAAGCATTAATTTTTTTATATGAAGCCATGTGGGCTTTCATAAAGTTGAAATTATTAATCATAATGATTTGGTTTTCACCATCAAGAGAGAGAGAGAGAGGGAGGGAGAGAACGAGCACCTTTGGTTACTTTTTGAACATAAAAACACCACAACACTGTTTACACCTTAAGATAGGAGATGCAGTTTAAGGTGAAAATCCAGGCACGTTCTCTCATGCTCACGGCTGCTGGCTCCTGGTACCCTCACCTGCATCTGCATCCACATAGTATCCGCAAGCAAGAGACTGCTCAATTCCCTGTCCCAGCGCAATGCTTCTCCTGGCGCTGCCCTCCCCCCTCGCCCCCCTCCCCCACCTTTCTCTTCTTTGCAAATGCGCTTACAAAGTACAAGTGTCCTTACGGCATTGTAATACATGCTTCTCTTTGGCTGATTCTCCCCTGGGTCCATTTACTTCCATCTCCCTAACCCCTCTTCCTCGCTGTGCCCTTTCATCCCCAGTATCCGCCCCCCCCTTCCAATTTAATATCTGATGCGTTCAAATGTCATCCCAAACCATATCCCATCTCTCAAACGCTTTTTTTTTTTTAACAGTCTCATGGGTCCTTTTCTAGTTTCTGTCTTTAAGCACATTTACTTCCATCAACGCACACATATTTGAGCTGGAGAGATGGCTCATGGCTAAGGCACTTGCCTGCACATCTTAGTGACCTGGGGCTGATTCCCCAGTACCCATGTACAGCACATGCACAAAACGGTGCATGCATCTGGAGTTCGTGTACAGCCACTAGAGGCCCCACTGAGCCCATTCTCTCTCTTTCTCTTCTCTCTCTTTCCTCTTGTATGAAAAAGGGAAACAGAACAGAACAAAACACAAGGTGAGACTTTCATTGACGTCAGAGACAAAAATGCAGGGTGAGGCGCAGGATTCTCAGCATGTTCAGCGGTGCCCAGTAGATCTTTCTGCAAGAGCCAAAATCGTCTAGTCCTTGACTGTCCAATTCTATGGTCATTAGATGCCATTTCAATTTATATTCTTGGGCTGAGAGATGGCTTAGTGGCTAAGGCATTTGCCTGCAAAGCCAAAGGACCCAGGTTCGATCCTATGTAAGCCAGAGGCACAAGGGGGTGCCTGCATCCAGATTTCATTTACAGTGGCTGAAGGACCTTGCTCACCCATTCTCTCTCTCTCTCTCTTTCTCTCTCTCTCTCTCTCGTAAGTAAAATTAACATGTTTCAGTCCACAATTTATATTCTTTTATTAGCTTGGATTTGGGAGTTGGAGAGATGGCTCCACAGTTAAGTTCATTTGCAGTGGCTAGAGGCCCTAGCCACCCATTTTCTCATCTCTCTCTCTCTCCTCTCTTCTCTCTCAAATAAATAAGTATAAAATATAAAATTTTAGGGTTTTTTTTTTCACATGTAGTTAGGGACTATCAATTTGGATAAATTAAACTCCTTTAAGATCTATCATTTAATGAGCACTTATGTGATGACAGACAGTTTGTCATTTGTTTCACACATATTTATTATCTATTCCATACCAGGCTTTGCTCTGCGTGCATTAAAACAGGACCATATGCAAGACAGGCAAGGGACAAGCCAGTTTTGTTAGGCTGCTGCCTGATGGAACTTTCAAGGTAGTGTGAGATACAGAAAAGAATGAATTTCTTTATTTATGAATCACTTGACTATAACTCTGTGTTATATATGGAAGAAGTAGGGCTCTCTCCAGTAAATAGGATCAAACAAAATCTATAGGAAGCATGACCTCGGAGTAGTATTAGAAGGTCAATCCTGTCTCCGCAGAGAATTTGTCTGTTGAAGTCTTTGCCTCACAGACCTGCAGATGTGACCTCATTTGGAAATAGAGCTTTTGCAAATGTGGCTAATTATGATGAACTCATAGTGGAAGCAGTGAGCCACACGTGTCCTTACAGAAAGGAAATTTGAACACAGAGATGTATGTGAGGGAACATGAAATCAAAATTAAGAAGCCATCGAGAAGCCCAGGTCTCCCAGAAAGAAACAACAGTGGCAGCTCCGTGAGCGCAGACTTCCGGCCGTGGAGACTCTTAGGTCAGACTCGCTGTCTAAGCCGTCCAGTTTGTGCTACTTTTTGGTGGCCAACTAGCCCAGGTACGGGCATGGGTGAGGAGCTGTGTGTGTTGTTCATGGTATTTCATTTTTCCCAGCAATGCTGTGAATGAGCCTCTGAATGCTCCAGTTATCAGATGGGAATGTGGAGTTTGAAACGATTAAATATCTGCCTGAGGAAATTTTGCTCTTATGTGGCAGGAATCTTAACTGACACAATTCTAAGTCACAGTATATAGTTTCCTGATGCACTTGTGCATTGTTTTGACTTACATTTTCCTAAATGAAACCAACAGCTTCCTGTATTACCAAGCCTGTCTGTGTACCAGGAGGCTCGTTGAACATGGGGTGGGGCTATGCTTCATCCAGCAACTTATTTTATGGTCAAATATCTTAAAATCATATAAAAAAGTGTATTTAACTGGGGATATTTCTCAGTGGTTAAAGATGCTTGCATGATGCAGTATGTGGTGTGCCGTGTGTAATATGCAGTGTGTAATATGTGGTGTGTGCTGCAGTGTGTGGTGTGCAGTGTGTAATATGCAGTGCGTGGCATGTGGTGTGTGGTATACAGTGTGATGCAGAGTGTGATGCAGTGTGTGGTGTGCAGTGAATTATGCAGTGATGCAGCATGCAATATGCAGTGTGCAATGTGCAGTGTGATGCAGTTTAGTGCAGTGGGTTTGATGCAGTGTGTGGTGTGCTGTGCATGGTCTGCAGTGTATGATGCAGAGTAGTGTGGTGTGTGACCCAGTGTGTGATGCGGTGATGCAGTGTGTGAGGCAGTGTAATAGGAGGTGTGTGATGTAGTGTGTGGCATGCCATGCCTAATATGCAGTGTGTGGTGTGCAGTGTGTAATATGCAGCGAGGTGCACAGTGTGCAGTATGCAGTGTGTGATGCAGCATGTGTGATGCAGTGGTGCAGTGTGCAGTGCACGATATGCAGTGTGATATGCAATGAGGTACACAGTACGCAGTATGGAGTGTGACGCAGTGTGTTGTGTGCAGTGTGATGCAGTGTGCAGCGAAGTGTGTGATGCAGTGACACAGTGGGTGGCGCGGTGTGCAGTGTGCGGTGCACATTGGGTCACACACTGCATACCGCACACTGTGTCACACACACCATGTCGCACACTGTGTCACACTCCATACCACACACTGCACGCTCCACTGCATACTGCACACAACACACTGCGTCACACACATCATGTCACACACTGCATGCCATACACTGAATGTCATGCTGCATACCACACATTGCATATTGTACACTGCATACCTCACTGCATGTTGCACACTGCACGCCACACTGCATGTCACACACCACAAACCACACCCTGTGTCACACTGCACCACACAGTGCATTACACTGCATACTACACTGCACATTTCACACTGCATCACACACTGCATACCATGCACAGCATACCACACACTGCACGCCACACACTATATATTACACAGCACGCCACACACCACACACTGTTTTCATTTCCTTGGTTAATTATTTCATTTACAAAAACACACACAAACACAAAGACCGAATGTAAAGGAAATGTCAAATCAGTGTTAGACTTAATTTATGATCAAGTTTTAATATAGGCAGGAATTTTTGATGCCATATTTAATGAGCAGTCAATAGTATTTATATACATATGTGTACGTATATGTGTATTTGTATGCGAGTCTTGGGTTCACAGGTACGGTCGTGCGCATGTCACAGTGCACCTGTGGGGGTCACCTCGATGTTGTGCCTCACCTTTAACTTGCTGGTGGCATTGTCTCCTGTTTGCCGCTGCTATGTACGCAACGCTACCTGGCCTGTGAGCTTCCAGAAATTCTCCCGTCTCCGCCTCTTATCTCGCCGCTGTTTGAACGCACAATGGGATTACAGACATATGTCACCATATCCCGCCTCACGTGGGTCCGAGGGTTTGGAACTTGGTTGGTCATAACTGTGCATTGAGCACTTTCACCCTCTAAGCCAAATGCCCAGCTTCCACAATTCCTTTCTGTCTTTTCTTTAATATAGAATGGAAACAGTACTTAATCCTGGTCTTCCTTCTAGTTGTGAGGTTTCTAGCACCCTCGAGACAGGAACTGTCATAGGGAGTACACCAGCAATCAGCCATGTGGAACTTTACATGTGAAACAATCCTTACTGTTGACTATAATATTTAATGCATCTGATATAAAAGAATAATTGAATTTTCTGAACATGATTATCTGCTTTATTTTCTCATATTAATAGCCTAGTTCTTTATTGGTCATTTTTTAACTTTTTCATATCTATCTATCTATCTATCTATCTATCTATCTATCTATCTATCTATCTAGCTAGCTAGCTACTCTATAGATATATGTATCCCTCTGTCCCACTCTTCATTGGTCTTTTTGAAAACCATTATGTTCAGAGGTACAATGAGAAATAAAAATAATATCAAATATGCATGGAATTCCTCAATGCTTGCTAGTTTCAAACTGGCTCACCAGTTGCCATCTGTATGATGGGGATTTGCCTTAAAGAACAAAACTCACTTTTCTAGGCTGAGGACAGAAGCGCTTTCAGCTCTCAGCCATCTTTGCAAATTAACTCTGGCAAAGTTGACCACTTTGTTTAACATCTACTGTTGGGTTAACAGGATGGCATCTAGGTGCACGTCACTCAGATGTAGAACAACTTATGAAACATATCCCAGCTTCCAAACTTCCTGACATATAACTAAGTCCGTTGGATGTAGCAATGGAGATGGACTCCTCTTCCCCAGTGCCGGGATCCTGTTTTGTTTTGTGTTTGTGTGTTTTCCATCACTTTGCTCCATAGGTAGTGGCCCCATGAACTGTTTCTAAATAAGCTCTTTAATTTCTGATCTCTCCCAGAGTCCGCCGTTCTGAAAACCCTAGTCTGCGAATCATATGGGAACACCAAGAACACACAGCTTAGTCCTTGACCCTCGTCATGCGCTTATTGCAAGATTGATTCAGTAAAGCCACTCGATTCAATGACACGCCACATGAGCAGTCACACATACCACCCCCCTCAGAGCCTTTCCTTGCAGGACACGTGTGAGATGAGTGTCCAGGATGTACTGAGAGTGCGCTAAAACAATTTCTCTCAGTGTATGAAATTCTCACAAAAATGTTAATTACGGTTTAAAAGTGGCATCAATGTCAGTGTAATTAACATGTATACACTTCACAGTGGCTTTTACTGTGATATTAGAAATCCAACCACTGCAGTATTTTATTCTCTTCTTCCAAGAAGACCAATTAGAAGCCTGTCTTCTCAATCATTGTCCAAGCCTCAATATTTGCATGAATTGAAGCTCAGGAAATACTCATTTTCATGAAGAAATTTAGATCACATTGCATGCTTTGTCTTTTTGTTATATCAGAACTGTCAGAAACATAAATGCACCTAACATAGGATTGACAAACAAGAGATACAGAATTTTCTGGAAAACCACAGGTCTCTCCCCTGCCAAATAAATGCCTTGGATAGTATTGCACAGTACATAAATACCACTTAACTGACTGGTTATTCAAAACAAATTCTCTGATAGTTAATAACAGTAATTGAAATTCAAGTGTCACATTCTTTCAAAATTTCAATGCAAGAAGACTTTTGTTTTTCAAAAACGTTAAGATCTCAAACTGAAAGACATTACCTGACATTGAAAGTGGGAAAATACATCTATGGATCAGGTTTATGTAGCAGCATATTGAACTGACTATTCTTCAATCAAATGTGAAGAAAAAAAATATTGCTTATACAGGCAGTGATTATATATGGGGATATGCTAGGAGCATCCAACCTGCCCCACAGAGATTGCCTGAAGCCTCATCCCTTTGCGTGTGAAGATGGAGCTGGGGAAATGGAAGGCATGGTGAGCATATTTCTGGGTAGGATTGAAGATACAGCGACAGGTCACAGAACCAGAGCAGGAGAAATGCAGACGTCAGAGCTCTCTCCCTACTAGCAATTAAGCCACAGAGGATTTGCCCCAATGCTCCTTTCCAAATCCTGTCTCAAGGAATACTTCAAATCATCACACACACAAAACAGTTACTCTGCATCATATGCCAGCCGTAACTGCAAATCAAGTCATCACATTATCTTTGGAGGAAAAGGGGGGTTAAAACGGAGTAGACAAGGAGAGGGAGGAAAAGAGAAAAGAAGAAGAGATAGAACAGAGAGGAGAGGAGCGAGTTCACTGACCCTGGTCACCTCATCTGTCCTTGGAAGGATCAACTTACAGACAAACTTTGTGGTCTGAGATGCTTTGCAGCACAAATGAACTCCACCACTCCTGTCTGTGTGTGTTGATTTCTATCAGGAAGGTCATGACTGGTACTTTAGAGAACTCCAGCTTATGACGTAGGAGAACTGTTCTGTATCTTATTCTAGTAGCTCCGCGGAGACGATTCAAATGACACAAATCCAATCACGTAAGAAGACCAATCCAGTATCTTAGTATATTCACAGGGCTGTGCATCCATCAACACTACCTAGAATGTTTTGTTACCCTGTAAAGAAATCTCTCACCCTTTAGAGGTCAGCCGCCAGCATCCAAACGCCATCCCCAGCCTTATGCACGCATTAATTTCTGCCTCTGTAAATATATCTATTCTGAGCAGTTCATAGAATTTGAATTATACAAAGCACAAAATGCTACTCTGGCCTTTGTCACTTAGCACATGGAGTTCAAGGTCCCTTTATGGAACAGCATGTATTAATACTGAATCCCCTTGTGTTGCTGTTATTAATATTCCTTTTAATGAAAATACACTTATTTCTTTATTTGTCACTTGATGGACACTGGATTCTTCCTCCTCTTTTTAATTTAACTTAATTTTATTTATTTGACAGAGAAAGAGGGAGAGAGAGAGAGAGGAAGAGAATGGGTGCCTCCAGCCACTGCAAACCAACTTCAGACGCATGCTCTCCCTTGTGCATCTGGCTAATGTGGGTCCTGGAGAATCAAGCCTGGGTCCTTTGGCTTTGCTGGCAAATGCCTTAACCACTAAGCCATCCCTCCAGCCCTCTTTCTCCTCTTTACTCTTTACAATAATTGCTTTTATGACAGTTTGGATGCAAAGTTTTGGGATGACATTGTTTTCAATTCTCTTGGGGCTGTAAGTAATGTTGTTGGATCATTTTGTAACATCATTAAGTATCTGAAAATTGAGGCTTTCTTTGTTTTCCCATCCAGTCCTATATGTCTGAAAAATAATTATTTGGGGCTAGAGATATTGCTTAATGGTTAAGGTGTTTGCTTGAGAAGCCTAAGACCCAGGTTCAACTCCCCAGAACCCACATAAGTCAGATGTACAAGGTGATAGAGGTGGCTCCTTGAAGGTAGAGGCATTCAATAATAGGGTCTTTTCCCCAAAATTATACTATATATGTTATTTGCTGCTCTGGAACTCCTATACAAAGTATGATACTGGAAAAATAATGTGACTTCTAATCCATATATACAATATTGAATGTGTACATAGCATCTCCCAGTTTATAAGTAATTCCAACCTGAAAAATCCTCATAAGCCTTTAAGTTAAGAACTCGTTTCTTTAAAACATAAGAAAACTCGAATGTAAACAAGCTAAGCTATATCCTTATATTTATTGCTACAGAACTGGATGAGACTTTACCTAAGACTCCACAGTTCAAGTCAACAAAATGTTCACTTGTAACAATTGCAATGAATAGGGACTTAATTCCAAGGTATATCTACGTGGCCAAGTTCTACCTTCATCACTCTCTTCTAATCCCCACAGCAGAACATAACACACACATGACACAGACCACACACACATGGTTCACATATGTACACGCCTAACTCCACATATACCACACCACAGACATAAAGAACATGTTTCAACCCGCCTCACATACAGTGGATATTCACATATATGCAACGCATGCGGATTCACTTCAGATGCGTACTTCACACATTCACCTGACTTGCAAAATGCACTCAATCATATCACCCACACACATACGTATAGAACTCTCACACCCACTCACCTCACAGACATGAACAACACACACAAAAACATATCATGCACACAAAAAAATCTCTTGCGTATAACAGTGACATATACATACACTGCATATGAACCTCATATATACATGCAGTCAATTATTTGTATCTCTCAGAAAAGAGAGTGGTACATTTGTTCCCTCAGACTAGAAAGCACTGGGCCAGATTTTCTAAGAAAGGGCCACAAGCTGCTTATCTTCAATGCTCCAGTGCTTGTCAAGCCATACGGCGACATCTTTCTTGCTAGAAAGCATCTTTTCGGTCCAAGTTTGTGTATCATGTGACTAAGCAGTAGGCAGTCAGAGGCAAAAAAAAAAAAAGGGACCTGAACTGTGAGGAGTAGGAACCCTTTCCTCACACCTACGTCATGTGTAAGTTACAGAAGGGCAGTGGTGTGGGGTTGTCAGACCTTTGGTCAAGTTGGCATCATTACTGCTGAGAGCCTTAAGAAATTTCTTCGACTTCTAAACCTCTATGTCATTTTATAATGGGATTGTAATGGGATAATTGAGCCAGTCTTTGACGGCAGTTGCAAGTTTTAATTGCAAACAGTCTACATAAAACATCACGCATATGTTAAGGATGCCCAAAGGGTGCCTGTTGCCATGATCGAAGTTATTTCTTTCTTCACAAAATAAACAAATTCAAATATAGTTGAAACACAAAATTTATAAAAGAACAAATTAGGAAAAAAAATATTTGAAACAACTACTTCAAGCTGACATCCCTACTAAGAATGAGACAACCATATTCTGTGCTATGAATAACTGCCTAGTAATAATTCTTTGATATGTTAATTGCTAAAAATTGAAGTGTGTCAAGGAGAATAATTTACTATTTTGCAATTCTTAACAATTGTAAGCCTAGAGAATCAAATAATTTCACACAAAACTCATGATTTCTTCATGTCCAACCCCATCTTGCCAGTAAGAGTTCGGTTTTTAAAATATATTTTTTTTAATTTACATGGGAAAGACAGAGAGAGAGAAGGAGAAAGAGAGGGAGGAGGAAACTGAGGTCAAAGGCACACCATAGCCTCCTGACACAACACTGCAAACAAATTCCACAGACGTGTACCACTTTGTGCATCTGATTTTACGTGCATGGGAATCAAATTTGGGCCAGCAGGCTTTGCAAGCAAGTGCCTTTAACTGCTGAACCATCTCCTCAACCCAAGGATTCTTTTTCCTTTTACTACAAAGAGCAGATGAACTCTTGTCTTATTCTCAGAACTTCTAAAAAGCTTCTGTAAATCTATAACACTGAAAGGTTTATACAGATTTTCTAACAAAATATAAATTTCTCATTTTGTTTCCTAACAAGTAATAGGAGCCCTGAAGTTTATTTTTTATATGCCGAAAGTAATCATACCACCCACAAATACTGTGTATACATTTATATACCTGTGTATATATGCTTATGTATACATATATATGTACTTAACACTCTAAATTTAATCAATAATTAATTTACTCTTCTTTGCAAATCAATATAACCTTTATCAACCCAATTGTGAAAATTTTTGAATTTCATTATGACAAGAATATTGCACCCTGGAAAGTCTCTCAGTAAAAGTATATTCTGTGGCTGGAGAGATGGCTTACCTGTTAAGCGATTGCCTGTGAAGCATATGGATCCCGGTTCAAGGCTCGACTCCCCAGTACCCATGTAAGCCAGGCGCACAAGGCGGCACATGCATCTGGAGTTTGTTTGTAGTGGCTGGAGGCCCTGGTGTGCCCATTCTCTCTCTCTCACTGCCTCTTTCTCTCTTTGTCTCTGTCACTCCCAAATAAGTAAATTAAAATAAACATGATTTTTAAAACAATATATCTAAAACATATTAAATTAATAACGTCTATATTTTAAATTTTTGTTTATTTATTGTAGAGAGAGGAAGAGAGAAGCAGAGAGAATGAGAGAACGGGCACAACAGAACCCCTAGCCACTGCAAACGAATTCCAGACACATGTGCCATCTTGTGCATCTGGCTTACTGGGGAATCGAACCTGAGTCCTTAGGCTTAGCAGGCTAGCACCTTAACTGCTAAGCCATCTCTCCAGTCCCAAAATTTCTGTATTGTTTTACTCTGTGGTAACACATAATTCTAGTGGTGGAGGTGTTTGATTCTAAGGATGTTTCTGGTACTCTATCTGCAAGCACAGCTCATTGTGCCAATGCTGGTTCCAACTACAACCTTCATTTGTAAGTCCACTTTGCATGGAAACCATGCTGACCACTGTTATTGAACTTCCCTTTCAAGAACAAATAACCTTGAAACTTATTTTCATAACCTCTTTTCTCTCAAATTTCTTCTTTCCAAAACTCCTAAGCAACATTAGAAGCAGGTTTAAGGGGAAAATTGAAATTATTTTTGCTAGACTACCATTAGAGTGAAAATTTAATAAATACCATTTAATTGGAATCACTGTATTTTTAATTTTTTTAGTATTTATTTGTAAGCAGAAAGAGAGAGAGAAATGCACAGAGAAGGAGAGAGAGGGAGGGAGAGAATGGGCACCAGGGATTCAAGCCACTACAAAGTCCTGATGCCTGCACCGCCTTGTGCATCTGGCTTCATGGGGGCACCAGGGAACCAAAGTTGGGTCATAATGCTTTGCAGGCAAGCACCTTAACCACCAGCCCATCTCCTCAGTCTGGAATCACTGTGTTTAAAAATAATTTACTAAAGACAATTTATAGTTCTCTCCTAATGGCTACAGAAATCATAGAAAAGTGGTATTATTTTCTTCATGGTATAGTTTAAATAATCTTAAAAGTCCTGAAAGTCCTGAGTATATTATTTACTAATATCTCACATATAAGATGGTTGATCCTGAGCAGGTATTAAAATAACAGTCTGGGAGAGCTGGGTTCATAACAGACAACTTGTTGTTATTATTTTTTTTATTATAAGCTGTTTGTGGTCAGTAATTATAAACTACCAGTACCAAAGGCATTCTGGTATTGCATACCTTGAGATCCTGGTTAAGATCTTGTATTTGTACTTTATTCTTTTCTTTTTCGAGATAGGGTCTCTCTCTCTAGCCTAGGCTGACCTGGAATTCACTATGTAGTCTCAGGGTGGCCTCGAACTCATGGAGATCCTCCTACCTATGCCTCCCAAGTGCAAGGATTAAAGGCATGCGCCACCATGCCCGGCTTAAGATCTTTTAATTTAAACTATAAGCGTCTGCATGTGAGTATTTTTAGGAGGTATCTGATGTGACATATTATTCTGGATCAAAGGCTTCACTAGACCATCAAACAACATGTTTGTTTTTTTTTTCCTAAGGAAATATTTCATCCTCATTATCAATCCTCATGACAGAAAAAAAGGTGTTTAATCAGTAAATAAAGGCAAGTTTTGAACATATCTAGCAAGTATTTGATGTATTATAATTTCTTAGAGGGAATCACTTACAGGGATGGCCAAACCTACTGGTTCTCCTTGGACAAATGCAGAGGTCATATGCCTGAATCTCTCTAAGAACTAGAAGAGAAAATTAAACCAGAAGTAAATTAATCCCTGAAAGTATCATTGTCATACAATAATTGGAAGGAAACAGCGGAGAATATGTCCAGTGTTGAGTGAATTAGACAGAGGGTCATTAAAGAGAAGTGCAAATAATTTCATTTCAGGTTCTTCTGCAAACTGAGTGGGAAAAACTGTGATGAGGAGGGGAAATGGGGAAGAGAAAGAAAGAAAGAAATGTTAGTAGATCTTCTTTACAAAGCATGCCTTCCAGAATGCTGTCAGAGTAGCTGTTAGGACTCCTCATAGGTAAAGTGTCTTAAGGATGGTATAGTTTAAAAAAAAAAAAAAACTTTCTATTTTTACTTACTACTGTTTTCCCAGCTCTGTCATTTATGAAACACTAATATATACGTCCAGCTGCCTACAGAGTTTTAAGCACACTAAGATAGTTGTTTATTGAGCTGGAGGGATGGCTTAGTGGTTAAAGCATTTGTCTACAAAGCCAAAGGACCCAGGTTCGATTCCCCAGCACCCTTGTTAGCCAGATGCACAAGGGGGCACATGTATCTGGAGTTCATTTGCAGTGGCTAGAGGCCCTGGTATGTCCATTCTCTCTCTCCCCCTCTTTCTCTGTCAAATAAATAAATAAAAATAAATTCGTTTATTATAAATACTTTGCTCTGTCAAAGATCCAACCTGCTCAGGTGTACACAGCAGCCTGTTCTGCAGAAGCCAGCATCACCCTGATACCACAACCAGACAAGGACAGAACAAAAAAAAGAAAGTTACAGATCAATCTTCTTCATGAACATAGATGCAAAAATTCTCAACAAAATATTGGAAAACAGAATACAAGAGTATATCAGAAAGATCATTCATCCTGACCAAGTAGGCTTTATACCAGAGATGCAGGGATGGTTCAACATACACAAATCGATAAATGTAATACATTATATAAATGCACTGAAGGACAAAATTCACATGATCATCTCAATAGATGCAGAAATGGCATTCAACAAAACCCAACATCCCTTCATAGTAAAAGTATTATAGAAAATGGGACTAGAAGGAACATATCTCAACATAATAAAGGCTATTTATGGCAAACCTACAGCCAACGCAATCTTAAATGGGGAAACACTTGAAAGTTTTTCACTAAATTCAGGAAGAAGACAAGGGTTTCCACTTTCCCCACTTTTACTTAATATAGTACTGGAAGTCTTAGCCATAGCAATGAGACAAGAGACACTCATAAAAGGGATACAAATTGGAAAGGAAAAGATCAAAGTGTCATTATTTGCAGATGACATGATTCTATACATAAAGGTCCACTTCACGTACCACAGCCAGTCTCCTAAGCACGGGTGAGTCCTCCCTCGGGGACATGGTGATAGACACTGTGGCCACGCAAACCACATAAAAACAGGGATCCAGAGTCAACAGAGACACTGACATTAAATCAGATCTATCTTGCCCGCCAAGGCTCAGGGAACGTCACAGAAGAATATCCTGAGCCACCATGATTCCTCCATCTCTGCAGAGACTGGCTGAGGCCTCTTGGTCCCCACAATGCAACCCTAAGACCCTCAGCAGAATAGGGATGGGAGCTGGGGAAGGGGGATCATATGTACCACCTTTGTATTAAAAAAATCAATAAATTACAAAAATAAATCTTGAATTCATAACTTCTGGATTTTAGCCATACAAAAATATGTAGTTCATCAATGTTGTTTCATTCTAACGGAGCTCTTAGTACAATGTTTCTAGGCAGAGCTTATATGTATGATTCGGGTTTCAGACACAAGGTTTATGTTTCGTTAGCTTTGTTTGCATGGGGACTGTGTTTCAAATCACCTGTATTTACCTTCTTTGTCAACATCAAGAAAATTATTTCTTTCCTCCTTTCCCTTTAATTTCTCCTTTCCAAAAGCCATTTCTTGCTAAAAATGAAAGGTCCACCTGGTTAGTGGATTTCATTTGATAAAGTATAGATGATTAACAATAAGTAAATTCATGATGGAAACATGTGTTATAGTCATAAATTCCAAGTTTTGTGTACTATGCCTTAATTCACAAGGATATCTACTTGCCAAAGACACCACTCATTATTTCTTCAAACTCTAACCCATCACCTCAGAAATCAGAACGTCTACAGTAACCCAGGCTGGCCAATATGCTGAATAGCTAAATACAAGGACACAGGAAAAGGGTAAGCTTATGATGCAGTAATAACCTCAGAAGGTTTCCCCAAGACTACATGTAACACCAGTATTGTTTCCCTCTGAATATTGTCAAAACGTTCCTAGGGTAAACATTCCTATGGCTTAGCACATAGGTTTTCCTTTTAGGAAGTTAAATGCTAGTCAACACATTAAAAAAATCTAAACTCTTAGATTGAATAATATTTAAAATCAGCAGATTTTTGCTGTTTTCCCTCAGTATTACTTTTTTTTGAAAATTCCATTCCTTAGTATATACATGCTGAGTACACAAAATCGTTAGGACTGGAATTGTATGAGATTTCAGGTGTCTTTCAGAAATGGAATATGTACATGTACACAGTGAGGTATGTTGGTGGTTGAAACTCAGGGCTAAACACATGTAAGTAATTTACATAAGTCTTGTATGCATAGTCTGGAGGTAATTTGGTAAATAGTTTTAAAATATCTTTTAAAATTTATTTTCTTATGAGAAAGATAGAGAGGCAGATACATAGAGAGAATGGGTGCGCCAGGGCCTCCAGCCACTGCAAATGAACTCGAGACACACGCGCCCCCTTGTGCATCTACCTTATGTGGATACTGAGCAATCTCTTGAGCCCAACGTAAATATTTTTATTGTGCATAAATTTTGACTACAATTTGATGGATGAAGAGAAGAATGGAATTTCCCATTCATGACATTAGATTGGTGCTAAAAACTTGGGGTGTCAGATACGGGGTGTACAACATATGTGTATGCATGGGTTCATGTGTGAATGTGGGTGCATACGTACTGCGGCATGCATGCAGAGGTCAGAGAAACCATCGGGTCTCAGTCCTCGCCTCCCACATTGTTTGATGCAGGATTTTCTTTAAAAAGTTTTATTTATTTATTTACTTGAGAGAGAGAGAGAGAGAGAGAGAGAGAGAAAGAGAGGCAGAGAGACAGGTAGAGAGAGAATGGGCGTGCTAGGGCCTCCAGCCACTGCAAACGAACTCCAGATGCATGCGCCACCTTGTGCATCTGGCTAATATGGGTCCTGGGGAATCGAACCGGGTCCTTTGGCTTTGCAGGCAAACACCTTAACTGCTAAGCCATCTCTCCAGCCCTGATGCAGGGTTTTGTTTGTTTGTTGGTTTGTTTGTTTTTCCAGGTTGTCTCCACCTCCCTTCTTGCTGTAGATCCCCTGGGATTGCAGATACCATTATTACAACAACCAACATTGTGTGGGTTCTGGGATTTGAACTCAGGCACTTACGCTTGTATAGCCAGGGATGTATCCACTGAGCCATCTCCCCAGCCCAGATTTCAAAAATAAATAAATAAATAAACTTTGTTTTGTTTTCAAGGTAGGCTCTTACACTAGCCCAGGTTGACCTGGAATTCTCTATGTAGACTCAGGCTGGCCTTGAATTCACAGCAATCCTCCTACCTCAGCCTCCAGAATGCTGGAATTAAAGGCGTGCACCCTGTTAGAGAGAGAATGGGCATGCCGGGACCTCTGGCAAAAAAAAAAAAAAAAAAAGAAGCTCCAAACACATGCACCACCTTGTACATCTGGCTTCGTGTGTCCTGGGGAAATGAACCTGGGTCCTTTGGCTTTGCAGGAAAGCACCTTAACCACTAAGCCACCTCTCCAGCAGCAGATTTCAGACTGCTTCATCTTTACTTGCTCCAATTTAAGAGGCAGTGCAGGACATAGAGCACACGTCGCGTGGTGGTGGTGTCATTTGGACACAAGCTTGCATTACCAACATTGGTAACAAATAAAGTGAGTGGCATGCTTACAATTTAACCCATGAGACCAGGATTTTCTCGGCTTAAACCGTATCCCACATGACAAGACGTGCATACGTATGTGGACTCCCCTCCTTATTGCTTGTTCAGATAGTGAGAAATGATTTCATATTCCCCGAGTGAAATTAGGTAAATCCACTTGTGCATTGGGACATTACCATTAAATCCAATTAATTTTCCCTATCCAGATTCGTGATTAGAACCTGGACAGAGTGTAGGCTAAATTACACAAGGCAACATTCTCAAGTTTTCCTAACCCAACACATCTCTCTTGCCTTCATTTGTAGGTTTGTAAAACTCATTTTACAATTAACTAACTGGAGGCTGGAGAGATGGCTCAGCAGTTAAGGCACATGCCTGCCCAGCCAAATGACCCAGGTTCATAAAGTCAGAAGCACAATGTGATGTATTCATCTAGAGTTTGTTTGCAGCAGCTGGAGGCTCTAGCTCATCCATTCTCTCTCTCTCCCTCTCTCCCTCCTCACAAATAAGTAAATAAAATACTTTTTTAAAATTCCCTGAGAGTGGTTCATTTCATAGGAGGAAAAATATGAAAATGGGGCCTGGAGAGATGGCTTAGCGGTTAAGGCGTTTGCCTGCAAAGCCAAAGGATCCCGGTTCGATTCTCCAGGACCCACACTAGCCAGATGCACAAGTGGGGGATGCATGTGTCTGGAATTCGTTTGCAGTGGCTGGATGCCCTGTTGCAACCATCTCTCTGTCTCTCAAATAAATAAATATAATAAAATATATTTTAAAAATATTAAAATTGGCCAGGCATGCCATTGATCCCAGCACTCGGGAAGCAGAGGTGGGAGGATTGCCATGAGTTCGAGGCCACCAAAGACTACATAGTTAAATCCAGGTCAGCCCAGACCAGAGTGAGACCCTACCAAAAAAAAAAAAAAAAAAAAAAATATATATATATATATATATATATATATGTATGTATATATATATATATATATATATATATATATATATATATACATACATATATATATATATATATATATATATGAATATATTTGCTTACAGTAAAGATAGGGCTAGGAACAGGCATTTTGCCCTTCCTGCTTGCTTAGGATTGCTAAATTTATGAACATCATATGTTGCTGCAGATTGCATTTTTGTGCTCAGCCCTTCCCTTTTTTCCATGGGAGATGCTTTGCCATGCAAAAGCTTAGGCCGTCTGTGGGCGGGGCATTCATTGCACAACCCCTTTGTCTAGTTAGCACGCGTTATTGGAATGTGAAGGGAAGCAAGGATGTGTCATGTCAGGACAAACTTTAAAAACCAGGGTGTGGGGCCGGAGAGATGGCTTAGTGGTTAAGCGCTTGCCTGTGAAGCCTAAGGACCCCGGTTCGAGGCTCGGTTCCCCAGATCCCACGTTAGCCAGATGCACAAGGGGGCGCACGCGTCTGGAGTTCGTTTGCAGAGGCTGGAAGCCCTGGCGCGCCCATTCTCCCTCTCTCCCTCTATCTGTCTTTCTCTCTGTGCCTGTCGCTCTCAAATAAATAAATAAAAAAATTTAAAAAAAAAAAAAAGCAGGGTGTGTGTTACTGCCTAGTCGCTTTTTCTTGAGTTCCACTGTAGTGATTATTATTTCAACCACCTGTTCTTTAATTTGTTTTTTTATTTATTGATTTGCAAGCAGAGAGAGAGAGAGAGAGAGAGAGAGAGAGAGAGAAGAGAGGAGAGACACAGATAGAAGACAGGATGGGCACGCCAGGGCCTCCAGCCATTGCAAACGAACTCCAGATGCTTGCGCCCCTTGTGCATCTCACTTACGTGGGTCCTGAGGAATTGAACCTGGGTCCTTTGGCTTCACAGGCAAACGCCTTAACCTCTAAGCCATCTCTCCAGCTCTCAACCCCCTGCTCTCCGTGGAGGACTAAGGCATTTTTCTCCACTTCATTTGAATGGATCCAATAATTCAGTTATTGAGTGTATAAAAGAATAAAAATATTGTTGCACAATTAAACAATAATAGGAGACTGCTTCCTTTCCTTGTGCAGTGTTGCTTATCAAACAGAGTCTTGGGCATGCTGGCGCAGCCAACAATAACAACAGCAGTGAAAATTAAACTCCTTAGAGAGGGGCTAGAGAGATGGCTAAGCAGCTGAGGGGCTAGCCTGAACAACCCACTGACATGGGGCTCAGCTCCCCAGCGCCCACGTGAAGCTGGATACACAGTGGTGCATACATGTGGAGTTCTTTTGCAGTGGCTGAAGGCTCTGAAGCATTCATATTCATCCTCCGCCATCCCTGATGTGTGTGTATGTGTGTCTACTTGCAAGTAAATAGATAAATATATGTTTAAAAACAATCAAACACAAAAGCCCTTTACTGGGAAAGGAACTGTTATATATGATCGCAGGGGAGACCCCGAACTAATCAGACTGCTCTTGGACAATTTGACCTGCTCATGATGCAGGCGCAGGAGAAAGAACAAGGTGGGCCTCAACATCTGGACCTCAGTTGTGTAGAGAAGACAGTGGATGGAGTGGTTACGGGCAGTTTTCTTCGCAAGGCCTCTGCAGATCTGGTTTTTGTCAAAACCATGTGCTGGCTTTGAGTTTCAGTTTCCCAAGAATGTATGTAACATCACTCATAAAAGTTACCTTAAAGAAAGTCCTGGGCTGGAGAGATGGCTTAGTGGTTAAGCGCTTGCCTGTGAAGCCTAAGGACCCCGGTTCGAGGCTCGGTTCCCCAGGTCCCACGTTAGCCAGATGCACAAGGGGGCGCACGCGTCTGGAGTTCGTTTGCAGAGGCTGGAGGCCCTGGCGCGCCCATTCTTTCTCTCTCCCTCTATCTGTCTTTCTCTCTGTGTCTGTTGCTCTCAAATAAATAAATAAATAAATAAATAAATAAAAAGAAAGGCCTAAAGTAAAATGTCATGAGAAAGAAACAACACTGATACACCGAGGAAACCTTTCCTGAATTGCTTATATAAATTCAAACTTTAAAAAAAAAGAAAAAAGAGTTTTCTTCTAAGGCATCCTCTCTCTCCTCCTTTCCTTTGATTGCTTTAAACTGAGTGTATTGCTATTACTGGAAAGAGTGAGATTATCAGGTAATCATTGTTTTACATTTTAATGTGTAGCACCTCATATGTCAAACAATGGGGTGGCTATGAACAGGAGGGGAAGCGTGTAGATTCTAAAAGGCAGTTTTTACTTCCTTTTCTTCCTTCTGAAATAGAGTTTATAAGTTGTAAGCCGACCTATATTTCCATTCTACCCCCAAGCCCTATATAAAAAAAACAGTTATAATTACAGACAGATATCTAGAACATAATTTTATAAATGAATTCAAATTTTAAGTTGCAAAATACACTAATGTAATAAATCTTGGGTTTAAGATGCATTTATTATGAGCCAATACTTATTTTTTAAATTTACTACTTATCTGTCTAACATCTCTAAGACAAAGTTCTTTCCTAATTACTAACAGAAAGGGAAAAAAAAGTTAGAAAATATCTAACTTTTCCTATTTTCCCTGTTTTTTTAAAATAGAAGGGCACTTTAAATCCTCTACTTTGGCATATGAAATAACAACTGAATGATCATTTTATTGGATTGTGGGCAGTGCGTTTCATTATATTTTGATACTTCTGATTTTATATATATGTATTTTTACAAACAAATGAACTATTACACCATCTGTTCAACCTCCCGTAGACGTTCATGAAATTTCCCAAATAGCAGCAGCTGTGCACGCGGAGGGCTTATTTATAGACCTACCGCGTTTTCAGTGTCATTACTGGCAACAAATTCCTAAGCAACTGCTGTGGAGACAGGGCATCAAAATATACAACAGGAATATGAACCGCAGCGACATGACAGGTCTGACGAAACCTAACCGGATAGTATGTCATTCACCTCTGCTCCTTTTTTTAACCTCATCTCATCTCAAAACACATGCAGGAAACATCTCCGTTGTTTTTGTAGTTTTTTGTTTTTGTTTTGTTCGTCTCCTCATTCAGAATCTAAAGAGAATGCCGGGTTTTATTTGAAAATCAAAGCCAAGAGAAGCAATACTTGCCCATTTATACAAGCACGTCTCCCTCATTGCCATTCACTTCAGGAACTGTCAGAAGGTTGATGGGAAAGGTTTCAAGCTCTGATGCTAATATTAATGTGTCATTCCTGCTTTCTCAGTTGTTAAGATGAATACCAACTCCCTGGAACTCCACACAGACATTCTGCCCCTCCTCCTTCCTTCCTTCCAAAGGTGCATAATCTTTCCTTATTTACTTTTGATAGCAAGAGTCGTATGAATATGCATATCAACTTATTCACTCTGGCTGAATCTAAACACAAAGTCATCTGTCATTGGCCAAGGTGTTTGAATGAGTCCATTTATAAGTAAAAAAAAAAAAAAAAAAGTCCATTTATGAGTAAAAAAAAAAAATCACTTAAAATATTACCTGTATAAACTACTTTAAAAAACTTTCAAATATATTCTTTTTATTTTAGGTGTGAGGCATAGCTAACAGTTGACTTGGGAAAGGCTTGTCTTCTGTGAAAACTATTTAGATTTTATAGTATGCTCACTAAGAGACATGGTGGAGTGGGAGGGGTAATGTTAGGCATGCAGTCATTCTCAGAAAGAAGGCTCTGAAGGGCCCAGAGTAGATGAAAATTTCAAAATGAAAGGGGATGGACTATAGTGTTAGAGTATGCATTGAATGCATGAGGCCCTGAGTTTATTCCCCAGAAAACGACATAGAAACAAAATAAAACCAATTTAAAAAAAAAAAACAGTGTAAGCACACGGTAGGGCATGATCAAAGCCATCCATTAGTGAGAAGAGATAAACAAAGCATGAATTCTCAGAAAATATTTAAAGCCAGAAAGAAAAAAATCATAAAAGATAAATATCTATAAATAGCATAGATAATGTTAAATTTGTTAATTTATGACAGAGAGAGAGAGAGAATTGGCATGCCAGGGCCTCCAGCCACTGAAATCAAACTGCAGAGAGGTGCGCCACCTTGTGCGCATGTGTGACCTTCCACACTGGCCATCCCCTTGAGAGTCTGGCTTACGTGGGATGTGGAGAGTTGAACATGGGTCCTTAGGCTTTGCAGACAAGCACTTTAGCTGCTAAGCCATCTCTCCGGCCCCTCACCTTAACTTTTTAAAAATATTTTATTCATTTTTATTTATTTACTTGAGAGTGACAGAGAGAGAAAGAGAGAGAGAGAGAGAGAGAGAGAGAATGGGTGCTCCAGGGCCTCCAGCCACTGCAAACGAACTCTAAACATGTGCGCCCCCTTGTGCATCTGGCTAATGTGGGTCCTGGAGAATCGAGCCTCAAACTGGGGTCCTTAGGCTTCACAGGCAAGCGCTTAACTGCTAAGCCATTTCTCCAGCCCTCATGTTAACTTTTTAATGGGTAGACGAAAGCTTTACTTTTTAAATGAGGAATAAAATCCTGCATGCTAGAAAGAGATGAACATTCCTCTCATTGTCATTACTGTTATCTAGGACCGGTTTTCTGCAAGCAGAACTTTCTGGAATGACATGCCATGTCTCAAAAGAATATTGCTATATTACCACCTTCTTAATGCCCAATGAAAATCAGCTTGTGGAGTCAGATATTTAATCAGCTCTGAGTAATGACTAATCTTTTCATTGTCCTCATGCCTCTATAGAGATGTGATACCACCAAAATGCACTCAAATAGTCCACACAGACATGAAAGGTAAATTATCACCAGAAGAATATAGCTATATCCCTGGAGCCTTCCTGGGATGGTAACAGGAAACGTGCCAGGGAACCTGGCGTAAGTACCTGGCTGCCTCTGGTTATTCTAGCGAGAAAAATCAGAAGACAACCGTGCCCTTGTCATCTACCCTCATCGGCTCACAGTTTTGCTTTGTGGTCCTCTAGTGGCTGGAGTAAGGTTGCAATGCCCCATGGACCGTTACTGATGTTGACATTCTGAGAAACTTCAAGTTGGTGGAGTAAATTACCTTCCTTCCCTGTGAATAGACTTCATCTGCCTCAGGCCACTGAAATTTTCATTTTTATCTCCCTGGCATAAAATTTTTACCCAGAAAACAATTTAATACAACTGAGGGGAAAGGCTAGGGCTATCTTCCATTCCGTAGAATTTCCCCTCAGACCCTCCAGCAATGCCTTGACTGTCTTATGATGGTCTCTGGTTCTATGTATAGGAACATATAATATTGTGTAGAATCGTCATATGCCGATAACGTGAAAAGAACTGCCAGGTTTTAAATGTCTGTGTCATTCCAAAACACATATGCTGATTGGAATTAGGAGAGCTTTTTAAAAATTATTTTATTTATTTATTTATTAGAGAGAGAGAGAATGGGTGCACCAGGGCTTCCAGCCACTGCAAATGAACTCCAGATGCATGTGGCCCCATGTGCATCTGGCCAATGTGGGTCCTGGGGAATCGAACCAGGGTCCTTTGGCTTTGCAGTCAAACACCTTAACCACTAAGCCATCCCTCCAGCCCTGGGAGAGCTTTTGAAAGAACCTTAGACCATCAAGGCAGAGGCTTCCTGAAATAAAGAATAACCTTAAAAGAGAATTCCAAGAAACTTGCCCTATCCTCTACAGTATGCATAGTGGATGCATAGTGGATGCATAAAGCACTTGCCTGAAAAGTCTAAGAACACATGTTCGATTCCCCAGTACCCTTGTCAATCCAGATGTAAGGTGGTGCATGCATCTGGAATTCATCTACAGCCACTAGGGGCCTAGCATACCAATTATCTTCCTCCTTTTGCTCTCTCTCTCTCTCTCTCTCTCTCTCTCTCTCTCTCTCTCTCTCTCTCTCTTTCTCTCTCTCTTTGCAAATAAATAAACATATAAAAAAACTACAAATGAATATGACAGAAGACTCCCACTACTCTACCTGGCAAAAGTATCCCTCATAATAGATGGTGAAAGAAAAACTTTCCATGACAAAACTCAGACTCCCACCACACCTTAACAGACAACACATCTGTACAATTCTGGCTATAGACCTGTCAGCCCGCAGAATTACAGAAAACAAACTACTAACTAGTAAGGCAGTTTATGGTGTCTGTTATAATAGTACCAACATGGAAGGAAATGACTGAAGTTATTATTCACTGGAAAGAAAACAGACTAATGCTTCCACCATCCGCTAGGATGTGAAGATGGTTGAATAAGGTGCCTCTAAAAATAATGATAGCACACTGAGCCTTCAAACATAAACTCTGAGGACTAGGAATGTGGCTAGGTTGGCAGGTGATGGTCACATGAGCATGATGATGTGAGTTTGGATCTCCAGCACCCACATAAAAATCTAGCAATGGGGTGCTCCTGTAATACCAACGCCGAGAAGGCATACGCAGGCAGATGTCTAGAGCTTGCAGACTCGCCAAACTGGTGTGCTTCAAATCCACTGAAAGATGTCTTAATAATAAAGTAGATAGCCGCAGCCAAGAGAGATACCCAATGTTCACCTCGGGCTTCTGTCTTCTCACACACATGCCCCCACACACATAGGAACATGCATGGATGCCCAACACACAGAGAGGTGCAATTCACTAAACATAATGTGAAGTCTTTCACAATTTTTAACAAGCAATAAAGGATCTCTACCCAAGAGGTACAAAACAAGAGCGAAAGAGAAACCAAGCCATTCTGTCAACGCATCTAGATGCCACCGCAGATGATTTTTTAAAGAATCCTACAAGGTCCTAGTGATGATAGACTGTACAACCTTTTAGGAATTTGCCCCCCACAACCCTCCTGATTGTGAGAGTCTGAGAAGAATGAATGAAACGGGGTACAGTTAGCCTGTCTGTGTTAGGGTATGACAGATGGAGCTGGGGAAGCCAGAGCCAGGGAGAGATCTGACCTCTCATTAGTATTCCAGCTCTTTTTCCGCATGACGGACCGTGGCACTGTGTTTTTGAGTGCAGACAGAAGACTAGGGTGCATTCTGGAAACATATACAACGCAAGACCTGGGTGATGTGGTGATGAATAATGCTTTTGTTTGGGTCAGGCGACAGCTAAAGGAAATGACAGAGTGAACAGAAAAATGAAAGCAGTTTCATGAAATGGATAATGAGGGTTGAACATTCCATTCCAACATGACCCCCCACGTTCAATTCAGACACTGACAGGCCCAATGATGCCTGCTTAGCAGAACACACACCTTGTCATAATTAGTCAGAAAAGAGAATTAACACTAGGTGAACCCAGCATCACACGTGAGAGGTTTTTATCACCTTTCAAAAGCCACTTTGTCTTTGATCTAACCCTCTTCTGGGGGCGCCTTCCTTACCTAGAGGTTTCTTGATAATTTCCCAAAGACTAAAATGGCATTAGCATGAAAATGTTTCATCTTGAGTCAGTTGGCATGTTTTTGGTGTGAAGTTATAGACCAGTGTGAGTTGGCTGACTTTAAATGTGGACACAAATCAAATGTCAGCCAAGGTCTCAGCCACTAAAATCGAACTCCAGACTCTTGCATCACCTAGTGGGCATGTGTGATCTTGCCCTTACTTCACCTTTGTGCATCTGCCTTATGTGGGATCTGGAGAGAGATGGAACTTGGGTCTTAGGCTTTGCAGGCAAGCACCTTAGCTACTAAGCCATCTCTCCAGCCCAAAGAGCATCTTCCTGAAATATCACTAATTTTCACTGTTTTTATTGTCAATACTATTAACTTCTCTTCTAGTTCAACTACTAATTCAAGTCCTGCTCAGGGTCATTAGCTCTTCCAGAACATCATATTAATATTGGGAAATGTAACAAAGCTAAAAAACTGGGCCTGGAGGGATTGATTAGCAGTTAAGGCATTTGTCTGCAAAGCCAAAGGACCTAGGTTCAATTCCCTAGGACCCATGTAAGCCAGATGCACAAGGGGGTGCATGTGTTTGGAGTTCGTTTGCAGTGGCTAGAGCCCTGGCACGCCCATTATCTCTCTCCCTCCCTCCCTTTCTCCCTCTTTCTCTCTGTCAAATAAATAAAGAAAACAAAATGTCTTAAAAAAACTAAAATACTGTATTATCTATTTTCTTTGAGAATGAAACAAATGAAAAAAAATAGCTATAATATGATCACATGTATAATTTCCTTTATTCTAATGTAATTATTTTAAATTCTTCAAATAAATGTCACAGTGGTTTGAAAGCAGAATGTCATCATAGCCTCCTTGTCCTTATTTACAGTAGGCCTTAAAGTTTATCAGTCCAACTCCAGTAGGTCTTAGTAACTCAACTCTCTCCACTTTTTCCCTGGGAATATAGATATGTAACACTTGGCTACCTGTCTTAGCTGAGCTTTTCCAGCCACAATGAAACTTCTCAAATCTGCGAGCTAAAAACAAACCCTTTCCTTTACCTGACTTGCTTCTGGTCAAGTGTTTACAGCCCAGCGATGAGAAAGCAACTGCTACGAATGTGTAAGTTGAAATCAGCATTTACATAAATCCTGTCTGAAGTCACTGGGCTGGCCATAAGAAGGCCAGTATTGTAAAGCATTAGTTCACGAGGCGGTTGAAAGTTTGCTAGGACACTAGACAGAATAGAGTCACGTGCTCGCTGAGAGAGAGCCGGTGCAGGACATTTCTGTTGAGCACGTGAAACACTACATAATCAATTTCTAGGACTGTATTTTCATGTTTTATGTTGCAATATTGGACATACGAATGTATGACCACACATAAATGTGTATGTGTGTGTATATATATATATATTCTGGCAATGGATAATCATTCACCATAGACTGACCTTGAACTCCCTACATTTATGAAAATGATCTTGAACTTCTAATCCTCCTGCCTAAACCTCCTGAGTGCTGGGGTTACTGGTGTTTACTACAACACGTAGTTCATGTACTTTTGGAGACTGAACTCAGGACTTCAGGCCTGCTAGGGAAGCACTTCACTGCCTAAGCTATAGTTCCAGTTCTCTTTTAGTCTTTCTTTCTTTCTTCCTTTCTTTCTTTCTTTCTTTCTTTCTTTCTTTCTTTCTTTCTTTCTTTCTTTCTTTCTTTCTTTCTTTCTTTCCTTCTTTCTTTATTTTTTATGCATGGCTGACTCCTCCCTTCATCTCAAAATCTCCAACTTCTTCCTCTTTTATTTGAGAAGATGAAAAGAGTTCATTAATTAAAATCTATGATTCAAATCTATATTTTATGATCAGCATCACCATTAAAAACACAAATGCACACATCAGCCAGGGCCCAGGTAAAACCGCAGAGAAATTGGAGAGATGAGCCACAGTGCTGCTTCCACAGCGAGCCTGACAACCAGCACCAGGGTGATGGCGACAGACACTGAGGATGCTCAAAATGCACCAAAGCAGACATCCCGAAGCTGCTGAGAGCTCAGTACTGAAGCAGACTTAAAACACACCCACCATGGCTCAGGGAATTTTTTCAGAAGAGGGTGTGGAAAGATTCTAAGAGCCACGGGGCAGGAAGGAACATCCAGAGGAACTGTCTACCCCCTCAACACTGACTGACTGACTGCTGCATGCACAACTCAAGCCCCACAGCCCCTGCGTGAGTACCAGCAACCCCAGTGAGGAGGACCCTCAGTAGAATGGGGTTTGGGAGGAGGGGAATGATAGCAGCAATACATGATGTGTCCATGCGAGCTTTCTACTTAATAAAAGAAAGAAAGGAGGGGAAAAGGGCTGGACAGTTCACTTAGTGATTAAGGTGCTTGCTTGCAAAGCCAAAGGACCCAAGCTCAATTCCCTAGAACCCACATAAGCCAGAGGCAGAAAGTGGTGCATGTGTCTGGAGTTGCTTTACAGTGGCTGAAAGCCCTGGCGTGCCCATTCTCTCTGTCTCTAACTGCCTCTTTCTTTCTTTCTCTCTCTTTCTCTTAATCAAATTAAATTAATTAATTAAAGAAGTAAAACATAATTTAAGTAAAACACTAAATGCTGATCATCGAGTTCAAGCATTTGTTTTTAAACTCAAAGATTTCTTACACTTCATATTGTCCATTTCCTAAAAGGTCCTGAAATCTCACAAAATCAGTTATAACTAGTGACATTCTCCTTTGTGAATTCTTTGCTGCCACATTCCGATCACCAAATGCTGTGGAAGTCATGACGGGTGCTGAAATGTTCCACGGCACTGTCATAAAGAACATCAATTAAATCACCTATTTCTACCTCATCATTAAAAAAAAAAAAATCTGAAAGGTAAGAGTTTTGAAGTTTAACTGGGTTGCCACATATAAAATTGTTAAGGTTGCAACCAATAGATTGAAGCGACATTTGTTCTAGATCCCTGTTTATTTCAGCACTGTTCATGTTGGACAATTATAAATGAAATACAGTACATATAAATGAAATATAGTATAAAAACCCACTGGAGTATAATTCAGCCAGAAAAATAATAACATCATGGGTTGGAGAGATGGTTTAGCAGTGAAGGTACTTGCCTGCAAAGCATAAGGACTCAGGTTTGATTCCCCAGTACCAATGTAAGCCAGATGCACAAGGTGGCACATGCATCTGGAGTTCCTTTGCAGTGAATAGAGGCCCTGGGTGTGCCCTTTCTCTCTCTCTCTCTCTCTCTCTCTCTCTCTCTCTCTCTCTATCTATCTATCTCTCCTTCTTTCTCTCTCTCTCAAATCAATAAATAGAATATTAATAAGAATGACATCATGTAATTGGCACAAGCATGGAGATAACTGCAGATTATATTAGGTGAAATAAACCAGATGCAGAAGGACGAATGCAGCAAAATGTCACTTGCCTGTGGGAAATAAAACTTGATCTCAAAGTGGTTGAGAGGAAAATGAGACCAGGTAGAGTAGGGAGGAATGAGGGCTGAGAGGGTGCAGGTCAGAGGATGTGAAGTTATAGTTAGGAGCAGGAAGCTCTGGAGTATTATACACAATAATCATATATGCCATATTACAAAAGCATAGAAGGAAGGAATTCAAACATTTCAATTCATAAAGAAGTGGCAAAAGTTTGAGGAAACAGGTACTCTAATGTGCCTTAAACATGTATAATTCATGCATGCTTTGAAATTCATATATTACTCTGAAAATACATATAACTTCATGTCTTTTGTCAAGTTCAAATGAACTTAATTAAAATATTTAATGTCATAACCTCAATTGTGAGTACTCTGTAAGTTATGTCAGTTACCATTATTATCAATCTCATTATTATTATTTTTAATTTTTTTTATTTGAGTCAGAGAGAGATAGAGAGAATGGGTGCACCACGGCCTCTAGCCACTGCAAACGAACTCGACGCGTGTGCCACCTTGTGTGTTTGGCTTACATGGGACCTAGAGAGTTAAACCTGGGGACTTAGGCTTCATAGGCAAGCTCTGGTTATTATTATCAATATTATTTTCAGACATAGTCTTACTCTAGCCTAGGCTGGCTTTAAACTCACAATCCTTCTGCCTCCACCTCCAGAGTGCTGGGAGTCACCACTCCTACCTGACTGTTATTATCACTGTTAATTTGTTAATATTATTGCAAAATTCTAATATTTCCATACATATGCTGAGCATATACTAGTTCTCATTGTTTTAGAGAAATCTAATAAAGAGAGGGAAACCTGTATCAGGTATTAATATTAATATTTTATATGACTTTATCAGTAGTGATCAAGATTGCGCCTTTAATTACCATTCTAATGTAATATCAGAGTACACACCCACACATTTTTCACTGTGTAACTGTCTGCAAAGATAGAGTAGAATGAGGAACTAGCTTGAGCGACTTATTCTGACAATTATGGTAGGGTTAAATAAGATCACTGTCCCTGTTGTGGTTCAATTCTCCCCCACTTCAAATTCAATTATCCATCAAAGGCCAACATATATATATGAAAACCACCACCTTCCCATGCGCAATTTATGACCTCTTTGAAGTCAGGTATTATAGGAAGAAATTAGACATTCAAATCACAAGTAAAGCAGACACATGAAACATATGAAAGAACAGTAACTTCTCCACCCCAAGAGCTGTGCTCTGAATTAGGTGTCCTCCATAAACCCCTGTGTTCTGAGTGCTTGGTTCCCAGCTTATGGCAATTTGGGAGGTGCAGCCTTGCTGGAGGAGTACATTGTTGGAGGCAGCCATGTCTCCCTTGCTGGAGTTCTGCACACTCTCTTGCTGATTTCCAACTGCTGTGGCAAGGAGGTGATGTCTAGCCTCAGCTGTACCATCTTTCCCATGCCAACATGGAGCTTTCCCCAGAGAGTATAAAGCCAAATAAAAACTTTCCTCCTGGGATGGAGAGATGGATTAGCAATGAGAGCATCTGCTTGCAAAGCCAAAAGGACCCAGGTTCAATTCCCCACTACCCACATAAGCCAGATGCACAAGGTGACACATGCATCTGGAGTTCGTGTACAGTGGCTGGAGGCCCTGGCATGTCCATTCTCTCCCTCTCTCTCTCTCTCTCTCTCTCTCTCTCTCTCTCTCTCTTTCTCTCTGTCTCTTCCCCTCTCTCTCTCAAAAAAAAAAAAAATAAGCTGATTTTGGTTGGGTGCTTTGTACCAGAAATGAGAAGGTAATGATAACATTAAGGAAATAATGCCCTTGTTTGCATAATCCGATTCCTTTCCAACTATCTTTGAGCAAATGGTAGGTGATAAAAATACAAAGTGGCATGAAAATGTTAATAACATCAACAGAGATTATAATTAAAAGGCTATCCATACAATAAGAAAGAAATGATAACTTCATTCATTTCCTAAAAAAATAAAAATGTACAAATATCATTAATCAAAATCTAAGATGACATAAATAAATCATATGGAATCCTCCATTTTTGGACAATGGAACACTCTGGAGCCATAGATTGTTGCTAGAAAATTTTCAGTGCCAGGGATGGGATACCTTCCAGTGAGTTGTTGGCTAGAGATGTTACTGATGCCTCCAAAACATTATAGGCCATTGCCAAGGCCCTTGGTTTCCCACCAGGAATAGATGGTAAGACCCTATTGCTGAAGACTCCACATACTGGGGCTGCAAGGCCACTGAGAAATCCTGCTGGAACTGAGCTGAAAACCTCCTCTTTGTAGACCAGCTGACAGAAAGCTGGAAGAAGCCATTCTGCATGCAGTTCAATGGGAGAAAGAGATACCACCAGTGAACATACACACAGTGAACAATGGACACTGCAAGCCTTATATTTGCCCAGCCAGGTCAAATGAGCCAACGTGTACAACAGTGGCACATCTGTCATGGTGGAAACCAACTGTCCTCTAATTGGACTGGATGCCTGGTCCATGGGAGGGAATACATCCCTAATACTGAAAACTTAAAACAGGGATAGGCATGAACCCTAGAGGTGTAACATCTGCTGCTGTCTAGATAAATGTATATACTACACTTCTCAAACTGCCCAGTAAGCACTTCTCTTAATATTCATACCCTTATATTAATGCTACTCTCACTTTGGGTAGAGAATCTTCTCTTTTCAGATGGCAATGATGTTGGGATGACTCAGAAGTGACTCATAGTGCTGGAAAGAAGTGACTGGAGTCCTGAGTAATGTCTCGATCACACCTTCCAAGGCTCAGGGTCTAATGCGGAAGAGGTGGTGGAAAGAATGTAAGAGTCAAAGGAAGGGTAGGACTCCTTACAAAGTGCTCCCTCCAGACATAAAATGGCCTGGATATGCATGACCTCACAGTGCCTGACACTACCTACACAAGACCATAATAAGAGGAGGAAAAGATCATGACATCAAAACAAAAGAGAGACTGATTGAGATAGGGAGGGGATATGATGGAGAATGGAGTTCCAAAGGGGAAAGTGGGGGGAGGGAGGGTATTGCCATGGGATATTTTTTATAATCATGGAAGATGTTAATAAAAATTGAGGAAAAAAAACCAAACGTCATTAATATTTAAAGCACTGTTCATCATGCAGTGTGCAAATGTTATTAGGATCCTTTGTCTTCACAACTTGCTACATCAATAAGCTCTTCTATTGTATGAAACTTAAGTCTTAAATCAAAGAACTTACTCATTGAGAAATTCATTATTCCTAAACTCGGTGTCTTTAAATGACTTGAGTTTCTCAGAATCTGTATACCATACTGTTGGTGATGTTTCACATCTTCATGAACTCTACTCTCACTAAATCTGAGAAAATCTTTAGGCTAGAAGGCAAGGCTGAGACCCAAGTTCAGGCAAAACCTTCCATCTGCCAATAGCAGCATTGCTAGCCAGGCGGATAAAGTTTGCCAAGACCACACAGAGAATGGCGAATCAGCTTCATACTTTTTTTTTTTTTTTTTTTTTTTTTTAACCACAGCAAGCCATTCTGAATGCCTTCCTCTGTTAGCTGGAGAAAGTAAAGGGTGGCCCAAAGCGGGAGCCATTCAAGATTGGAGATAATTACTATAGAAGGCCAACAAACATTTATCTAATGACTCCCCAGGGCTGCCTGCTAGAGGGATGAATAAAGAAAAAAATTCTATGCCACCCACAACACAAGAAGTCAGTGAAAACTAGGGCCCAAAGAAGAGAGGTCCAGTCTGTAACTTTGACAATGGCTTGCCCTTATTCCCATCAAATTTCTTTATAATCTGTTATACTATAGTCGGTTAAAGGCATAGATATTTAAAATACTGACATGCTATTAAGTTGGTCGCCTTGAAACACACTGTCACTATAATTACTTTTTCCCAAATATACGTTTTAAGACTGCAGATTTTTTTTTCTTCCAAGTCCACAATTGGAACTGCTCAATACAACATTATATAAAAGTCCAGGATGCATCCCAAGTTTATCTGTCTCATGTTCAACCACTACATATGTAAAATGAAAGAGCTGCACATCATCTTCAAAATCCCTTCCAGCTCTAGAGCACTGAGAGGTTTTTTCAAATGCCAAAAGAGAAATGAAACATGTTTAGCATTCTGAGCTCATAGTGCCTCAAATTCCTGAATGATGACCACCCAGCCCACACAGTTATTGACAAATAGCTATAAATCATAACATGGAAATGTGTCACAAATGTACTTTGTCTTAGGGTGCAAATGACTTGATTATGTGAAACTGCATGTGGGAAACAGCACTAGGAAAATATTGTTTAAGTTAATTTAAAAATATGTGTTTATTTATTTAAGAGGGAGAGCGAGGGAGAGGGAGAGAATGGGCACACCAGGGTCTCTGGCCACTGCAAACAAACTCCAGACGCATGCTCCACCTTGTGCATCTGGTTTTACATGGGTACTGGAAAATTGAACCTTTATCTTTTGGCTTTTGCCTTAACTGCTGAGTTATTTCTCCAGCCCTGTCTGAGTTAATTTTAGCTTTACTTTCTAAGAATCTTTTGTTTTATTAGCAGTAGTAGTACTTCCTATAAGGAATTCTCACTTACAAAATATAAACTTTGAACAAGAAGTTTAAGTGAAGAGTCCTTATACATTCTGTATTTGTTAGATCCTCTAAATAATTTTTTTTTAATTTTTATTTTTTTGCTTTATATGGGACACAAAATGGCCCAATTGTTAGTGCACACCAGGACAGCATGATGGGTTTATATAAAATGACTAAGTGGGTTTTACAATTGTCTCCAGTATCAATTTTTTCTTTTCTTTAGATATTCCTTACTGGCTAGAACTCAGTTGTCTAAGCAGGTACAAGATGTTTTCTTGCTTCTGATGAATTTCTGAAAAGCTAAAAAGCCCTAAATTACTTCCCAAAGGAATGTTTCACTGGGACAGAATGAATCATTATATCCTTTTAAAATGTGAAACATCGCGAGCTAATTACTGCTGCTGTGATTGTAATAAATCAGAACACGGGGGGGGGGGGGGGAGGTACCATTGTCTCATCCTCTAGGCTTATATGGGAACATTCAGAATTGCACTGGTAAATGGCTGCAGCCTGTTCCAAGGGAGCTATGGTGCCATCTAGTGAGGAGATGGGAAATTACATCCATGCATTCCTGCCCTGCCCCCAGGATCTGTATACTCCCAGGACTTGCATCACATGAGAATTGAAAGAAGATATTACAACAGTTCCTTGGTTCGGAGCATTATCTAGTTATGTGTATAGCCATCTTTCTGCATGCTCACAACTAAAACCATAGAATACAACAAAAACATCATGGTGGTACTTTTCTATTTACCATCAACCTACCATTGGATAAACCATAGAGTCTTCAAAATAAATATCTTCATATAAAAACTTTAATTTCAATGAACTATGTTTTTTTTTCATTAAATTGTAACACAGCCTTTGAGCCACAATTCTAAACACTGCTCTGTAAAATATGTTCATTTAAATATTTTTTATTGGGCTGGAGAGATGGCTTAGCAGTTAAGTGCTTGCCTGTGAAGCCTAAGGACCCCGGTTCGAGGCTCGGTTCCCCAGGTCCCACGTTAGCCAGATGCACAAGGGGGCGCACGCGTCTGGAGTTCGTTTGCAGAGGCTGGAAGCCCTGGCGCGCCCATTCTCTCTCTCTCCCTCTATCTGTCTTTCTCTCTGTGTCTGTCGCTCTCAAATAAATAAATAAAAATTAAAAAAAAATATTTTTGATTTTGTTGACATTTTGCTACAGAGTTAACTAAAATCACTATTGATACATATGAAATATTATTAATGAACTAACTGTTAGAGACACTTAGGAAGAAGTTAGATAAAACGGATGTTTAATATTCAAAGTTTAAACATCCCCCAGTATGCAACCCGAAGCATCCCTCATTGTCAGGAAGAAAAAGTACACCTCATTTGGTGTTTTTAAATTTTATTTTTAATGTATTTATTTGAGAAGGAGGATGGGCATGACAGGACTTTGGCACGAGTACCACTTTTGGCACCTGGCTCATGTAGGTACCAGAGAGTTTAACCTGGTAGGTTTTGCTAGGCCATCTCTCCAGCCCTGATTTCTTTGTCTGTGCATTATACACTACTTAGATAGCAATTCTTCTTAAAACATTTTATTTATTTATTTATTTATTTATTTGAAAGAGAGAATACGAACAGGCACACCAGGACTTCATGCCACTGCAAATGAACTCCAGACACATATGCTACTTTGTACATCTGGATTTAAGAAGGTAGTAGGGCATTAAACCCTGGCTGACAGGCTTTGCAAGCAAGTGCCTTTAACTGCTAAGCCATCTCCCCAGTTTTCAATTCTTTTTTTTATAAAAACTACAGTTCCGTATAGGTATCAATGCATATGATACTCTTTCCTGGGCCAAGTTAGATGCCTACATATTCCTAACAGATGCCTTTCTATAGCCGTAATGATCTACAATGGGCAGGCTCTGGCCACCACCCCTGGCACCATCAGCACAATCCCTAGCATAGCAAAGGGACTCAGCACGTTTCTAAGGAAGCACTACACTGAAGTCTCCTATATTTGTCTCTAAAGCCATGGTTGTGAAGATTACATATTCTATGGATCAATAATCCTTCCGTGAGTGTCTGCTTCCTTTGCCACATGGTCTCTCTGCAAGTGCCATGTTGATTTCCTTGACAATCAAATTCCTGCCTCCTAAACTCTTGAGGATTTTGAGCATCTACATTGAAATGGAGGGATGTCCCCGGAAAGGGAGGCTAACAGTTGGGAGTTAAGCATCATTTGATGAACTGAATCCAAAAAGGCAACAATGATGAATTCTTGTTCTTTAGAATGTTCAATGGATGGCTTTAATAACCAAGAATAAGGAGATTTCAGTTCACCAACAGTTTATAACTGATGGTTTGTTGTATTGTGGGCAGTGAGCCACAATGCCTACTTTGGAATAGTGTGGCTCCGAAAACCCCTGCATCTTCAAATATCATGTAGTGAAGTTTTTCGTTCAGATTCTTACTGATCAGTGACTTCTAGGGAGATCCTACATATGGGGCATATGTATAGCAATTTCCAATAGATATTATCTAAAGCTGCACTCCAATTAACTGAATAGGTTTCACAATAGGTCACAATGGATTTAAATAAGAACAACCCTCAGATAAATATAACAAAAACATTCAACCTCTCTACATAACAAAAATTGAAATGCAAGGATTTTTTTTTCCTAGTATTGCTCAATTTTGATTCAAGTTAAGAAAATTCTCTCTGAGATATAATAAGCTTCTCATCATATAAATGATACAAAAACTGTCATGAGGTTGGAATGGAAACGCAATATGCAGTTGTTTGTTGCAAAGGTCTTTGCATCTGTGGGTTAGCTATTGCCCAAAAGACATAAAGTTATAATTGCCCTCTAGTTTATAGATGACTGATGGATATGAAATAACAGCGGACATACAAAATGTCATGGTATTGTTAGCAACGTTTTTAATGGGAAGAAGAAGAGCACTGGAGTCTCTGACTCAGGTACAACGTATGACTTTTTTTTTGTCTAAACAACCCATCCAATCTCTAAGTTGAATGTGGATATTTTCCCTTTCCACTTTTATAGCTCAAAGATTGAGTTGTACCACAGAATAATCCTCAAAGAGAGCAGTAATTTTCAAAGGAATTTGAGACTTTCTATTAAGAGATCTGCTTGTTACAAATTATACAAGACAATACAATTTTAAGAGATCATGAAAGACCTATAACAGATGGTCTTGGGAACTTCCTGAGATTAGTGATCATTTTATATATTTTATATATTAAATATATAAAATGATAGAATACAACAAAAACATCATGGTGGTACTTTTCTATTTACCATTAACCTTCCATTGGATAAACCACAGAGTCTCCAAAATAAATATCTTCATATAACAACTTAGTGATCATTTTATATATTTAATAACACAGTGTTTTTGTTTTGTGAAAAAGTAAACATAAATTCTGTGTGAGGAGAGAACAAACTGAATTTATCAACTAGCAAATCAGGCAGTCAATGAGAATCAATCAATTACTAGTTGCGATTCACCAAATGTTTGGGTACCTAAAATGTTTCCTTAGGAAAGAATTTTACCATTAGTACTGACATTATGTTATCTGATATATTTAGACACTTTGTTTACATTTTTAAAGGGCCAAAAATTCTATTTATACTTTCTTTCATTTGACATATAGGTCTGCTCTGTCCCAAACACAGGTTTGGGAATAATCTCTTGTTTTATCTTACATATTAAATAAAAGTACCACATTAAATCTTTAATAAACTAATGATCCATCGGACAGATGGCTCATAGCTGATGTATTTTATAATTTCATAAAGATCAGAGAACCATTTTATCTATTTAAAATTTCAAACTATTCTGTATAGTGTAGGAAATTAGTTTAAACATATGAAATATATGCATCAAAATCTATTCTGTTTTCAATAAAATTATAAATATTTTATTGATATAAATAATATTGATATTATTATTTTATTATTATATTATATTATTATAATATTATTATTGATATGAAATAAATATTTTATTGATAAAACAGTAAGCAAGAAAATATAGAAGCATTTAGGAAGAAATGAAAAAAGGAATCAATAATTAACTATTTGTGTTGTGTATGTATGTGTGAATGATTCGACAAATGCCATCAGTATTCTAGTAATCCTTGATTCCTTCTAAACCATTCTCTACTACTCAGTGTTTGTCTTGCCTTTGTTTGCTTTTTTTTTTTAGAAAAAAATTTATTTATTTATTTGATAGCGACAGACACAGAGAGAAAGACAGAGAGAGGGAGAATGGGCGCGCCAGGGCTTCCAGCCTCTGCAAACAAACTCCAGACGCGTGCGCCCCCTTGTGCATCTGGCTAACGTGGGACCTGGGGAACTGAGCCTTGAACCGGGGTCCTTAGGCTTCACAGGCAAGCGCTTAACCGCTAAGCCATCTCTCCAGCCCTGTCTTGCCTCTCTTAAGTGGAAGCTTAAGGTTTAATTTTGAATCAATAATCTTATTGACTTAACACTAATGCCACCAACCTGAGCCACCTGGGAAAGACGAACACTGGAGATGCACACGGAGCCAGGTTACACGAACAATGCCTTTGTGATATACAACAGTGGAGGATCCGGATTTTTCATAACTATAGAATATATGGTTCAGCCAAGTGGCTTTTTAGCTATAGTACATTCATAACTGACCCTCAAGATGGTAGTAACCTCAAGATTCATGTTGATCAAAAACTGACTTAATAAGTCAGAAGGTCTATTGATACTATTGTAATGAGGATTAACAGAAAAGTTATTAATGGAAAAGGTTTTTTTTTTTCAACTATTTATTTATTTAAGACAGAGAGAAAGTGAGAACAAGAGAATGGGCGCCTCAAGGCCTCTAGCCACTGCAAAGAAACTCCAGGCTCATGCATCACCTTGTACATCTGGCTTATGTAAATTCTAGGGAAATCAAACCTGGGTCCTTAGGCTTCGCAGGAAAGCACCTTAACCGCTAAGCCATCTCTCCAGCCCTGGAAGAAGGTTTTGAATTAGTCTTGAGCTGTATGAGCAATCCAGGGGACAGATCACTCCAGGGCCCAATGATTTTTCCTCTTTGACCTTTTCTTGGAATTACACATCTGAAAGCAGTTAGCCATTGAGTCGTTCCTGTCTCTGGATGACATTGCTCAACCTTTGATACAGCTTAATGTTTGTTTTTTTTTTTTTTTTTTTTCCTATGTTTATAATGATCTACTCAATTCAACTTGTGCTCCTGGGAAACCAAATACCTTATTTTTCTTCATATTCTTGAGTCCTATTTAGCACAGTACAAGTGCTAAGTAAGCAAGTGTTCAGTAAGTGCTAAGACCGTAAGCAATGCAATATGCCATTGTTATTTAAAACCAAGATGCCTGCATAAGTCACCTTAGCATGTAAACAATTAATGGAATGAAACATGGTACACAGGAATGAAACAAAACAGTGCTTCCTTGATTGAAAGAAACGTGGTGTGTTCAATCAAGTTCTTGCCAGATTTTATTGTCATAGCCTTTTTAATGTTTCATTACAAAAATAGCAACATTGTAAAACACATGATTTAAGCATTTGTTGCAAATATATGGAGGTTATCATGATGTGAAATATTATTAGTATATATATCACAACACTCCTCGGCTTTTCACTAGTATCAACTTACTAACAAGCCTCTTTACAAAATTATCATTGTCTATTTGTTATTTGAGGACAATTGTCTAAGGAAAAATTTTTTACTACTAAACAGAATGAATATTTGGACAAGGAGTGTTAACTCCCTTCTGTAGGGTTATCTAACATAGTTACTTAAACATGTATGCCCCTGATTTCTTATGAGTTTTTTTACATTAAATATTATCAATCTGTTTAATGTTTCCATTTTATTTTCAGTAAATTTTCAAATTAATCTCAGAGAAGCTTTGGAGACAAGCTTATTTGTTTCATTTATTTCTCCCAACATGGCAAAAGCAAAGAATAATAGGAGTAACTTTCTTTAAACCCATAATATGTGACTTATAATTAACCTCTCTTATGATGTCACAACTACTATGTGAATAACTTGATGACATAGGATAGAGAGATGGCTTAGCCATTAAGGTGCTTGCCTGCAAAGCCTAAGGACCCATGTTTGAGCTCTCCACGTAAGACAGACGCACAAAAAGGTGAGGCAAGTGCAAGGTTGCACATGTCTACTTGTTGGCACAAGCGTCTGGAGTTCGATTGTGGTGGCTGAGACCTTGTTGTGACAAATCTACTCCTCCCTCTCTCTACCTCTCTCTCTCTCTCTCTCTCTCTCTCTCTCTCTCTCTCTCTCTCTCTCAATCTCTCTTTCTCTCTCTCCAAAAAATAAATAAATAAAATATTTTAACTCCTACATTGCTAAACCTAGATCCATTGTGTTGGCAAGTCTGTGAGTCTGTAAACATGGTTTAATGAAAGGATGTTTTTCTACCCCTACTATAGCAGATCATCTGAAATATAACCAGCTACGCTTGATATATTCATTATGTTCCAAATGTAAAAACAAAACAATACATTTCTCAGCTTTTCATTTCAATGCAGAAACAGCCAGCAATTTTACCATTCAGTATGCCAAATAGGTAAGCATATATCTCTGTTATTTTCGTGCTTCTGTAAACATTTCTTGGTGAAGCTATTCATTATAATCCTGTAATATCAATCCTCTGTATTATCCTCTAATAGAAATTCTAGATCAATGCGAGCCTACAGGAGGAACTAAATGTCAAACAGAAAGTCACCTAACTTCTGTCATCAAGATCCTGCCAATTTAAGTGTTATATGAGATCATCTAACAGCAGAGCCAAAAAGTCATTCCACCATATATGCTAAGCTTTCACCCAATGTCAATGAAAGAGATCTACATATACTTTAAAGTCCTATAGAAATGCTTATATGTAATAATGTTTAAAACATGTGACTTGCATAAGGTGAAACATAACCTCACTTATCTTTATCCATGAGGGCTAATGAACGCTTTTGCGGCTCACATAAAATTACTGTTAAGTACAGTGTCTCTCTACTTTGTACAAACGCCCTTTGGATTAATTGCAAGAACAGTTTTTTTTCGTCTTGAAGATATACATATTATCACATTTCCTGTTCTGCTACACACTTCAAGAAGCTTACATCTAAATTTAGTTAAAAATAGAAAATGACATTTATTTATTTATTTTGTGTGTGCATGCGTGCGTGTGTGTGTGCGTGCGTGCGTGCGTGCGTGTGTGTGTGTGTGTGTGTGTGTGTGTGGTTTCTTGAGGTAGGGTCTCGCCCTAGCCCAGGCTGACCTAGAACTCACTTTGTAGTCTCAGGGTGGCTTTGCATAGTCTATACTTGTGAAAATTAAGGTAGTGGAGCTGTCTAGGGATTTGGAGTTCATTTTCTCTGATGATTAAATAATGAATGGGTGGGGGTGTTGTTATTTAAAATGAGTCATGTATATTTCAGAGAAAGGGAGAAAGAAAACAGAAAGGAAATTCACTCCTCTGCTAGGAGGGGGCTTCCAGAACTAGAAAACAAAACAAAACAAAACAAAACAAAAACCAATTTCCTTGAGAACTGAACATTTATTGAATGGGGAGCCCGCCCACCCAGAGTCTATGATTGGTCAGCTTGAATGGTAATAAAAGTCTCTGGTTGGTCCGAAGTGCATCTAGAAAAACACAGGTCCCAGAAAGCCTTTGGAGCCAGCCCACTGGTGAGAAAATTCACCCAGGCAACAAAGAAGGTGAGTCAGAGTTACCCCTTTTCCCATGTGGAGTTACCAAGGGGCCCCCTTTTCCTTATCTTTCTGCCTGCCCAAGGAAACTGATTAGCTCCTGTCCTGTTTGAATAGCGTAAATACTTTTCTGAACCCCCCCCAATAAAAATGAAAAATAAGTATTTTTACAAATGATTTAGCAACATTGCTTTTATCTATAGTTCTGATTATTTCCACTAATGAAAATGAGATGAAATACAAGTTACTGCAGGCCAAAGCCCTAAAGGCTCTCACGTACAGCTGTGCTTACAGACACATGTTTGAAACACTGATGGATCAGTATTTGCAATCTTTTGTTTGCAAATAATCTTGACTTTTGGTCCAAAACCAAGCCCTGTAGATATGTTGAGTTAGGTCTTAGCCATCCACTGGAGGAAATCACAGTTAGTAACCTCCAGAGTCCTAGGCATTCCTCTAATTGTGAACATGGAGTTGTTTGCCCATATTTTAAACATAGAACCAAAACAAAGCTCCCGAAACCGGTATTGTCGTACAATTAGTATGTAAAAAGGAAGCTTGCAAGTTAAGACAGATGAACTGACCCTATTTCAAATGAGCCACTGCTACGCAGCCATTTCTTTTGGGAAGGAAAAAAAGTTCCTAAAATTGGAGTATGTCAACAAAACTGAAACATACACTATTTCCAAGGCTCCACCCCAAGGTTATACAAACAGGAAAAACAACTGTTGCTCAGAGCAGAGATCCTGTGAGGAAGCCTCAGAGATATACCTTAAGTCATTGCTCACCTATACTGGGGTGGACTTTTCCACATTTCAGCGGCTAAGGGGCTCCTCAGGGCCCACGTAAGCCAGATGTACAAGGTGACACATGTGTCTGGAGTTCGTTTGCAGTGGCTAATTCATTCCCTCTCTCTTTCTCTCCCTCTTCTTTCTTTCTCTCTCAAATTAATAAACGAACATTTTTTTCATAATTTTTTTTTCATTTTTATTTATTTATTTGAGAGTGACAGACAGAGAAAGAGGCAGAGAGAGAGAGACAGACAGAATGGGCCCGCCAGGGCTTCCAGCCACTGCAAACGAACTCCAGACGCGTGCGCCCCCTTGTGCATCTGGCTAATGTGGGTCCTGGAGAATCGAGCCTCGAACCAGGGTCCTTAGGCATCACAGACAAGCGCTTAACCACTAAGCCATCTCTCCAGCCCAAACATTTTTTAAATAAAATAAAATGAAAATATCATTTACCTCACTACTAACAGGATTCTGGATATTTAGAAGAATGCTGGGTACAAGAAAAGTGCCATGGCATTGAAACGGACACAAGAATTTTAGATTATCTGCATCCAAAGTTACAAAGTACTCAAGAAATGACATGTCAAAATGACAATAATGCCAACTGAGAATGTTCCAGAATACACTTCTACTGTACAAACACAAAAAGAGGAGCATCAACATAATGACATCAGTAATGATCAGAAAGGATTATCATCTATTTAATCAGAATATGTGGTCCCTGGGTTCGATTCCCCAGTACCCAAGTAAAGCCAGATGCACAAAGTGGCACATGCATACGGAGCTGCTTTGAGGTGTCTCAAGGCCCTGGTGCACCAGTTCCCTCTTAGGCAAAATAGGACCTTAGAGTGGCAATGAAGACTCCACCCAGGAGAAGGGATTCCTATTAGTAATGAGGGTGGAATCCGTCTAAAAAGATGACCACACCCACTCCCCTTCCCTTCCCCTCTTGCCCTGGCAGTGCCTCCTGTCATGTGACAAAGCAAGAAGGTGGCAGCCGATGTGGTCCTTATGCCCTGGATCTCCCAAGTTCTAGAACCATGAGCTCACCCCATGCCCACCCCAGCCCCATCCCTATTCATCTGTTGAAACCTGATCACCAGTGTGATAGCAGCCCGATGTGGTCCTTATGCCCTGGATCTCCCAAGTTCTAGAACCATGAGCTCACCCCATGCCCACCCCAGCCCCATCCATATGCATCTGTTGAAACCTGATCACCAGTGTGATAGTAGCAGATGTAAGAAGGAATTACAACCTCAGGCCAGAGCACTCACCAATATACCATTAGTGCTCACAGTAGAGATCTCAGAGAGCTTCCTTCCCCTTTCTACCATGAAAGCACACAGTGTACAAAGAGACACTGGAACCAGACTGCCAGCTCTCAGGAGATACTGAGCCTGCTAGATTCCAGACCAGGCAAATTCCTGATCTTCAGAGCTGGGAGAGACAGACTTCTGTTGCTTATAAACCACTCGGCATAGGCTAGTTTATTAGAGTAACCCAATGAAGATCTGCAAAACAGCCCGTCTATGATTTCAAAAATATGAGTCATGAAATACAACAAAAAGTTACAAAAATGTCACCGTTTAAAGAATATTAAGAAGTAACAACTGATTGCAAGGTATGATTTTATATTTTCCTTTGCTAGGAAGAAGCTTATTAGGACAATTGTTAAAAAATTTGAAATAAGCCGGGCGTGGTGGCGCACGCCTTTAATCCCAGCACTCGGGAGGCAGAGGTAGGAGGATCACCATGAGTTTGAGATACCCTGAGACTCCACAGTGAATTCCAGGTCAGCCTGAGCCAGAGTGAGACCCTACCTCAAAAGAACAAAGCAAAAATATTGAAATAAAGATCTGCAGTATGAACATTAATGCTGTGTTAATTTGTGGATTTGGGCCATGCACTAAAGCTATGTAAGGTAATTCCATGACTATGGAAAGCATTTCACATATGTTGTGGTAGACATGCACTGTATTGTCAAATTACTCGTAAACAGAATATAATGCATGCTTACTTAAAGAAGTGGGGTATGTGCATGAATGTGAGAAAGGAGAAAGTAACTGAAAGAGAGAAAAACTGAAAAAAACACACAAATATGATTTATAAAATCATGGTGTAATATCAAGAAATTTATGCTATTCATGCACCTAACAGAAAGTCTGAGATTATGTAAAATTAAAAATTAGGGCTGGAGAGATGGCTTAGCGGTTAAGCGCTTGCCTGTGAAGCCTAAGGACCCCGGTTCGAGGCTCGGTTCCCCAGGTCCCACGTTAGCCAGATGCACAAGGGGGCGCACGTGTCTGGAGTTCGTTTGCAGAGGCTGGAAGCCCTGGCGCGCCCATTCTCTCTCTCCCTCTATCTGTCTTTCTCTCTGTGTCTGTCGCTCTCAAATAAATAAAATAAAATAAAAATTATAGGGCTGGAGAGATGGCTTAGCGGTTAAGGCACATGCCTGCAAAGCCTAAGGACCAGGTTAGATTCTCCAGGTCCCACATAAGCCATATGCACAAGGTGGCACATGTGTCTGGAGTTCGTTTGCAGTGGCCAGAGGCCCTGGTTTGCCCATTCTCTCTCTCTCTAAACAAAAATAAATAAATAAAAGATGTGCATTACCAAACGTGGCTACCACATTTTTTTTTGTTCATTTTTTTTTTATTTATTTGAGAGCGACAGACATAGAGAGAAAGACAGAGGGAGACAGAGAGAATGGGTGCGCCAGGGCCTCCAGCCACTGCAAACGAACTCCAGATGCGTGCGCCCCCTTGTGCATCTGGCTAACGTGGGACCTGGGGAACCGAGCCTCGAACCAGGGTCCTTAGGCTTCACAGACAAGCGCTTAACCACTAAGCCATCTCTCCAGCCCTACCACATTTTTAAAAAATTATAATAAATTCCTTTGTTAGTGAGAGAGTACTTAGACACTATGTCTGGATTTTGGCCTTTCCAGGATGACTATAATAAATGACTCTAATAGGCTCATTTCTGAATAACAACACAAATGTACCCTTCCCCCCCCCCACACACATCACTTCTTTTCAAGCCATGTGTTGTGGTCTATTACTAAGTCTACTTATTGGGATATGACCAGCATTTTGTTAATAGGCTGGTATAGAGGAGAGACCATCAGAATATATCAGTATTTTTTTTGATATCTGAACTGTAAATGAAAAAAAATTGTGCATATAATTTTGCATCTCTCAAGATATCGTATAGAATATATTTTTCCGTTGTCTACACTAAAATCAAAAGATGGTGCTGACGAAGGAGGATTATTGGCAGCTGAGGTTAATGCCAGCCTGGTTTACATAGTGACTTCAATGTTATCCTGAGACACATGGCAAACTGTTTCAAAAAAAATCTAAATAATAAAATAATTTTTAAAAGATTGAAAAACATCTGCTTTTATTTTTACCCTAACTGTTAATTTTCACTAGTAAGCATGCATGCATAGATTTATTTAATTTACCACTTTCCCATGGTGTAACACCCACTTACTGAGACTACTATAAACAGAGACTACTATAAAATGTATAATCCCCTTTTAATTCTCCATTTCCTCTTTTTATTTTTTTGAGAAAACCTCTCTTACTCACTCAGTCATTTTATAAGTCCTCATCAGTAATGAAAAGACGTACTTCGAATTACAATTCCATCACTTCTGAGAAGCCATATAATTGTATAGTATTTATCATTGTAGTATAGTCTTCTGTTTTTTTAAAGATATCCAGTCACAAGTTACTGATACCTTTTATATCATGATTTGTGGAATATAACAGGAACTGCATAAGCAAACACCAAGCAAAAGCCCTTTAAAATAATCACAGAATTATAGCTAAGTCTTAGTATAAAGGACTTGAAGTTACTCTGTAAAAATATGCTTATGTATAAACAAGCTGATGACATACAAATGAAATACGCTGATTTTTTTGGACAATGGCATTTGTTGCATGAATATTTTCTGGGACATGGAAGCAAGTTTTCACCCCTTCTACCAAGATAGGTCACCAATGAAAGACCAAAGTAAAATTCTCCCAAAAGACCAGTTGGTGAACCAATGAATTTATTAGGGTTTAATTAGAGAGAATGGGTGAGGAGTAACTCATATGAACTTGGATGTTCCCAAACCAGACGCAGCAACGCAAAGCCTGTACCCAGCACACATGGAAAGTTCCCCACAGCTTCACAGATGAATTCTTCCTTTGGGTTAACCTTCCACACTCTACACTCTTCACACATCTAGAGACTACGAGCCCACATGTAGCCACAGCAGAACTATGCAGAACTTTACAGGGAGAGGAAGGAGGGAGTGGCTGATATCTCAGTTGAAGGTCTGATGAATCTCCTTCCCCAAGGGACTATCAATAGGCCAGATCCTGAAAGTCTTCTGCTACTAATCACAGTTTCTCTGATGAGAGATGGTTTTGGCTGCTACGTTCAGATGACAGTACTCTACACACAACATGATACTTGGGCTAGAGAGGTGGAACTTAGAACTTAAGGCGCTTGCCTGCAAAGCCTAAGGACCCAGGTTTGACAACCCAGAACCCACATAAGCCAGGTGCACACAGCGGTGCATGCTTCTGGAGTTCGTTTGCAGCGGCTGCGAGCTCTGGAGTGCCCATTCTCTCTCTCTCTCATGAGTAAAAGTAAGAAGCAAGTTGAAAAGATCAACTTTATTCTCTCGTCACAGTCAACTTTTGCTTATAATATGTTTTCTAAAATGATAACTCAGTGAATGATCATGTAATTTCCTTCATCTCATGCTGCTTTCCTGAAAAGGAAAATCATAAAAGTCTGGGGGCCTAGTTCAGTGGTAGAGTATGCTGAGCATTTGTAAGACCCTAAGTTCATTTTCCATCGCCAAAAAAATTTAATAAGTACAATGCAATAGAAACAATAGAAATGTGTGAAGTTCTTACAAAATGGAAAAACATACTAACTCTGGGATTTATAGAGATGAATGACCTCCAAGTGAAAAACCCTACAATTGGTTTCTCAAGTATTACAAAGTACACTCACCATAAAGCATTACTTTTTCATATGTTGGTTATTTGGAGGACAGCTGGATTTTCCAGGTATGTCTTTATAAGCACACTTTATAAGTAGATGCTTTCTGTGCAGGAAATCTTACATCTGTGATCAAAATCTGCTAAATTCACCCATTAGGTTTTGGGCTTTGTTCTCAACATTTCCACCTTATTTTTACCAAAGTCTGATTTCTTCATTTAATGCATATATTATTAATTTTTAAGTATATATAACAAATTATATACATAGCAATATTTTTGTTAAATGTTAAAATTATTTCTTTTATTGCTTACCAGAATGCATGAAGTATTTCCATCAACATTTTGGTGGATCTAAATGACTTTTGGATGTTCCGAATTAGATTAAATCTCACAATTAAATATCCAATCTACTTATCAAGACTAGAAGTCCCAAATAATGTGCTTTAGGGCAATTTTTATAGACTCATCTCTCACCTAATTTCACATATGCTTATAAACTATTTCTGCCTATAATGATCATGCTTGTAGATCATTCATACCACCATGTCCTTATTCAGGTAGCCTATCCAGACATCAGCTCTTAGTCATTATTCAAGACAAGCTCAGTTCTAAACAAAAACTCACCCTTACTCTTTCTTCATTTTTTTTTCATCATCTCTTTGCTCATACTTATAAATATGTATAGATTTCCTGTTAAGGAATGCATTTGATAGCTGTTTTCTTTCGCTGTTTGTTTGTAAGGACTCCCTACCCCCACACCAAGAACAACAGAAGATGTACGACGTAACTGCAATCCCCTATAACCTTTTTAGAACAAATGAGGAAGAAAGAGAAACAGACACAATATGGAAATAGAAGGGATTCCAGAATTCCAGAAGAAAGTAGCTATCTTTGGGTACTGAGTTGTCCAGAGTAAAGCTCATGACAGAAATGAAAACTGTTTTGTGGGCATGAACGGTAAGTAGGGTTTGGATCAAAATGGATGGTGGGCGTTGTAGCAGAAATAGAAACAGAAAGAAGGATGAAGGAACTCCACACCAGAAATTGCTACAGCTCTCAACGCTCGAGACCACAGCTTCCAAAGAAAATGGAACTCACTGACGGCGAATCTGAGCATAGGTTTCTCTGACAGCCGTTGTCTAATCTATCCTAGGATACCTCTACTGAATACCTTGCCCTAACTCCACTCAGGTCAAATGCCTATCTGGGCTGAAGACTGACTTAGATCTACCTGGCTCCCTCCACATTTTGTCTCTCTGTGCATACTGTCTCATAAGGGCATCTTCTTATATTATATCATTATATTTTATTTTATTATATCATTATTATATCAACATTATAACACTATATTTCCATTCCCCTTTAAAAAATTTTTTGTTTATTATTTATTTATTTGTTTACTTGAAAACAACAGACACAGTGAGAAAGGCAGATAGAGACAGAGTGGCCTCCAGCCACTGCAAACAAACTCCAGACACATGCACCCCCTTGTGCATCTGGCTAACATGAGTCCTGGGAAAGCGAGCCTCGAACCTGGGTCCTTAGGCTTCACCGGCAAGCGCTTAACCACTAAGCCATCTCTCCAGTCCCCAACCCCTTTTTTTTAATCACCAGATTTGTGCAAGACTCTGACTAATACATAGAGCACAGGCTACGTATGGCATAATCAATGAGATATTAAGCTGATAGAGCAATTTGGGAATTTATCATTGAGAACAACCAGCCAACTCAATACTTTACCTGAAAGCAGGATACATCTTAATTTCTTAACAGTCCGTGTAGTTTGAAAGTTCACCAGTGGATTCCCTAACTTCCTTTTGCAAGGAACTTGTATAACTTAATCATCTTTCACATCTGACTTAGATCAATACTAAATCCCTCATGACTGAAGGTCATTTCTTCCAGTTCATTCTTCTACGGTGATCGATTACAGCTAACTACAGAAATATTCATTTAACTAGGTCAGCTTTCATAAATAACAAGAATTTCCTCTACAATATCTTGCACCAACAAGTCTTGTAGGGCTAGTGGTCACTTTTAAAATTTGGCATAAAATTATTTTTTCATTCAAATAATCTAATCACGGAGTACCTATTCTTTACACAAAAAAATTAACCCCTATTGTAAAACGAAATATAAAAGTCTGTTCACTTGAGAAATACTTTGATGATTTCTAGTAGCAAGGAAAATGATCTATTATAAAAATCTTTCAACAACTCTGCCTTTTACTGACAGAGGGAAAAGTCCAGTCTTCACTTAAAACAGTGAGTGTATGTATTTGATTGCCAAAGATTTGAAATGGAGATGGAGGGAAACAAAGCGCCTCTGCTCTCTGCTTGTAAAAGAACAAAGCATTTTGTCTGACTTAAGAACTCTCCTGTCTGGTCCAGATTGCGAGAATATGCAAATCATACCACTGTAAAGTTCCAGCCACAAGACTTACCCATCTGCAAAGAGCTTCAAAAATGAGGATGTACTTACCTAAAAATAGAAAGAGACATGACATTAGTGACATTCATCACAGCTTAGACGCAGAGTGACAAATAGATTCCAGAAGGCATGTGCAGCATCTGCTCCGCTCATCCTCGCCAGACCCAATTTCAGCGCTTTTGTTTTTGACACACATGCCAGATGGCCGTGTCTCACTCACTGCCCAAGTTTACTGAGTACATTTAATAGGTATTTGTTAAATAAATTCTTTAAAAAACAAATCATAAATATCAACCAGCTAAGCACTATGGCTTAATAACAATAGAAAGGGACATCCATTGAATTCTTTCTGGTGGGTTAAGCCCAGGGCAAGACATTAAATGTGCATTTCCTCGTCTGTTTCTTCAGGAAATGAGGTGACTAGGGTTATTCTTGACATGATAAAGGCAAGTGGACTTAATGAAGTTCACTAACCTGCCTAAAAATCAGACCATGAGAGAGCAGGAGCTGGAGGTTCCCACAGGCCTTCGGATTCCAGAACGTAATTTACAGTATGTGACCTAGCCTGGCATGTTTTCCTATTCATAACCATACCCAAATACTTAGTTTTATTTCTTTTTAATTTTTGAAATTTTTATTAGCATTTTCCATGACTATAAAAAAAAAAAATCCCATGGTAATTCCCTCCCTCCCCACCCCCCACACTTGCCCCTTTGAAATTCCATTCTCCATCATATTACCTCCCCATCACAATCATTGTACTTACATATATATAATATCAACTTATTAAGTACCCTCCTCCCTTCCTTTCTCTTCCTTTTATGTCTCCTTTATAACTTACTGGCCTCTGCTACTAAGTATTTTCCAAATACTTAGTTTTAAAATAATTAACACAAAGAATCAACTGCCACCTAGGAATGAACGTCTCCATTTCCTCAAGCCTTTGCTACCAGATTAAAACAAACCAATGACACAGCGTGGTGCTTCTCTCAAATGCCACAGCTGTTACCAAACAACTCCAATTTTAATATTTTCATGAGAAAATTATTCACACCTGAGTTATTTTTCCACTTCTTTTTCTTAATATTCTTACAGACTTGGGTTATATGTTAAATGTGATGACTAAAGTTGAGCCAAGAATAACTCAAAAAAAGAATGCAGATAAGCTTTCTCTCTCTACCAAATAAATAAATACAAATATTTTTTTAAAAAAGTTATGGGGGGGGCTGGAGGAATGGCTTAGGGGATAGGGCATTTGCCTGCAAAGTCAAGGGACCCAGGTTCGATTCCCCAGGACTCACATAAGCCAGACACACAAGGTGGTACATGCTTCTGCAGTTTGTTTGCAGTGGCTGAATGGCCCGGTGTGCCCATTCTCTTCTCTTTTTCTCTGTCTCTGTCTCTCTCTTAAATAAATAAAATTAAATTTAAAAAATATTGGAAATCTAGTTCCTTCATTCACAAATTCTCAGTTACTCAGTGTTGGTAGCCCTCTTTGTGGAGGATGACCAATAGAAAAATGAGATGCATACATTCCCTTGATGGGAAAATGATTAAACAAGCATGAGGCACAGGCATTATCCATGATATTCACTGTTCTTTGGAACTGTGCAGTGAGCCCTTCCTCTAAAATAGTTTGATTTTAATCTTCTTGGAAAGGCAAGATATTCCTACATGAAGCAACTATTAAGTGATGCAAAGCAAACAATGTATAATTAAGTACAAATTACATGGTAGCAACATCAAGTGATACAGGAATTAAAAGAAACTGGGGAAAGATGTCTCAGCTGTTGTCTGGGATTACACTCGTGTGTTATATAACCCAGTGGGAGCCGTTGAGAGGGCTCTCGGAATTCGAATATGGAATGTGCACGGAGCCCTATGTAGAGATTCTGGACCAGTGTGAGAGCTGCTTCAGAACCAAGACAAAAAGATGTGATTCGGGGGCTGTAGAAATGGCTCGGTGCTAGCCTGCTGGAGAGATGGCTTAGTGGTTAAGCACTTGCCTGTGAAGCCTAAGGACCCCGGTCCGAGGCTCGACTCCCCAGGACCCACGTTAGCCAGATGCACAAGGGGGCGCACGCGTCTGGAGTTCATTTCAGTGGCTGGAGGCCCTGGCGTGATCATTCTCTCTATATATCTGTCTCTTTCTTTCTCTGTGTCTGTCGCTCTCAAATAAATAAAAATAAAAGATGTGATTGAATGACATAGTGTCTTCATTGGTTTCTGTTGAGGGTGACAGAGGCTTAAGGTGTAACCTAAGCTAACCTGTATTTTGCTCCCTGGATCAGGCTAACTGCAAACTGCTAGTTCTCCTTACGTCTGCCTACCAATTCAGGTCTACAGGGATGTTTCTGAGATTGAGATCTCCATAGTCATTTGTGCCTACGGGCAGTCTGCTTTTGAAGGACCATGACTAAGCAACGTGACTATCGATTTGGCTGAGGCATGTTGAGTCTTTCAGTCAGCACCTAACCATTATGGGTCAGCTCTGAACTGTGGAAGTACCCAAGGTACGGAGAGTCACATTATTCTGAAATCAATGCCACGCTTCTCCGTTATGCCCACCTAAAATGTATTCACTTGTATCTAAGCGAGTCGGATACCTGGGCATATTCCAGATATCTAACATTCTGAAACAAGTTTTGCTTCAAAATTCAATGACCAGCGCAAGTTGGTAGCTCATGACATTGTAGGTTCAGGACTGGGGATATGGCTCGGGAGGAAGAGGCATGAGGGAGGACTACTCAAGGAAGATACCCAGAGCCCACATAAACACCTGAGCATGGCTATTCGCCTCTATAAGCCAAATGAATATCACCAGAGCTGGTAAAACCAGCAGCCTCCAGGATCCGTAAGAGAATCCAGTTCAAATAGAACCAATCAAAGACTGATAGAGGAAGATACCCATTGTGCAGCCCTGGCCACCACAGCTGAATGCGCCCTGCATTAGCTGAACACATGGGGTGCCACATGGGCATGTACGTGGGCATACACCACACACACAAAAATATAAAATTAGAGAGAACCAACAATTTGAGATGCCGAACATGTCCCTGAGTTTGTAAAAGAAAAAAAGAAAAAACACTCAAGGAATATCACAGCCAAAGAATTTTCTACTAAATTTTACACACACACACACACACACAGAGAGAGAGAGAGAGAATCCTCACTTTCCAGCAGCTTCATCAGAATACACCACAGCCGCTTCCTCAAGCCAACAACTACCATCTTTTACTGCCCTACAGTTTTTATTAGACCGTGTGCAGGATATTTGCCAAAATGACTAAACTGTTGTTGTTGTTTTTTAATGACTCCATGGATTAATTGTTGAGGGAAGGGTCAATTTACTCTTGTCTGTGCTCCAGTGACGTGCTGGCGACACCTACTGCATACTCTCCCGTGAAGGACACAGTCTGTGAACCCACTTGAACATGGTGCCAACCTTACATGAGTCTTTGCAGACTGCTTCCAACTCACAGTTAGGTTGAAATCTCAAAACCCTTTAAACTCCAATCGCAGAACCAGTATTTTAGGAACTGGTTTGGGCCAACATTTTTAGTTATTGTCTTCCTTTTAAGACCAGGAACGTCATGTATGATTTGCGTATATGTGTAGAAAAAAAGAAGTGTCAGGTTTAATTTTTCTATTTATTTATTATTTGCAGAGAGAGAGAGAAAATTGGATCCCCAGGGCCTCTAGCAACCACTGCAAACGAACTCCAGACACATGTGCCCCCTTCTGCCTCTGGTTAACGTGGGTCCTGGTGAATCAAACCTGGGTCCTTTGGCTTTGCAGACAAATACCTTAACTACTAAGCCATCCCTCCAGTCTAATTTGTTGTTTTAACTGCTATCAGCTTCATTTAATAAATACAGTCAACAGCTATCCATCAGGGGCATATTGCAGGGAAGGTTCTGGTGCAAGGGATAAGTCTACGACCAATACATCCTGGTCCATATATAGCTCTTATTGTAGTGGGAAAGGGACCTGATAACAAGAAAGAGCATATGTGGTGCTTTGAATTAGGTGCCTCCCCAAACTCTTATCTTCTGAAAGTTTTATCCCCAGCTGGTGGCAAACTGGAAGCTGGAACCTTGCTGGAGGAGGCGTGTTGTTGGGGGGTGGGCTTGTGGGTGCTACCACCAGCTTCCCCTGGCTAGTGCTTGGCTCACTCTCAGGCTCTGCTGTTCTACCTGCTGTGGTGGAGGCAATGCCCACCCTCTGCTCATGCCCTCCTTTTCCCCTGCCATCATGGAGCTTCCCCTCAAGTCTGTCAGCCAAGTAAAACCTTTCCTCCTGCAGGCTGCTTTGGTCACATGTTTTGTCTCAGAAACATGAAGTTAAGAACACAGCATGCTATGACATGCTATAACATGAAATAAAAAAGTGTATACAAGGGCTGGCTGGAGAGATGGCTTAGCGGTGAAGTCACTTGCCTGTGAAACCTAAGAACCCAAGTTCAATTCTCCAGGTCCCACAAAAGCCAGATGCACAAGGCAGCGCACGCGTCTAGAGTACATTTTCAGTGGCTGGAGGCCCTGGCAAACCCATTCTCTCCCTTTCCTTCTGTCTTTGTCTCAAATGAAATAAATACATTACAAACAAAGAAGTATACAGGCTATGGAAAAACTGAGTGTGGAGGCTGTCTCTGAAAACTGCAAAATCACCTTGGCATTGTCTAATTTCCCTTGAGAGAAGTGGCTTCAGACGGCATTTGGGTCTAAAAGGCCTCAAAGTGGTTAATTAGCTCGCTGGATACATGGCGTACTTTGTACCTCTTCATGGCCACATCTTACATTCGCTCAAGAAGAACAGAAGTATTTTCAATGTTCATGGCCTTGACTATCGGAGATGTTGAGCAAAAATTCCTTAACCCATTCATTTCCAGCATTTCTCAATTGATCAGGAGCTGGAGAATCTGTGTCGCTCATGGGGCTATAACAACATTATAGCTCTTGTAATTCCACAGAAGGAGGGCAGAAGGGACAAGTGAGAATCAGAAATGCACATTAACAATTTAGCACACTCACTGTAGCTCTGAAGCTTCAGTTTATTTCTATGATTAATAATTCTTGTACCAACTTCCACTGTTATTTACAACAACATCAAAATAATCAATGCTTACTGGACCCCAAAGACATTTCAAAAATTATATTGTATTTTATTTATTTGAGAGAGAGAAAGATACAAAGAGAGAGACAGTATGTGTGAAAATGGGTGTAACAGGGCCTCTAGCCACTGCAAAAGAACTCCAGATGTGTGCACCACCTTGTGCATCTGGCTTATGGAGGTACTGGGGAATCAAACCTGGGTCTTTTGGCTTTGCCAGCAAGCAATTTAACACTAAGCCATCTCTCCAACCCCCAAATACACTTTAAAAGCATGATATATTTTTCCCCATGTGGGAACTCTCTGGACTATTAACATGGGGCTATGGAAGCTAAGAACAGGGATAATCTGCTCTATAACCCCAGTAGGAGGACCTTGAGTTAAAGTCCAGCCAGGCCTATATGACAAGACTGTGTCTAAAAGGAAAATATTAAAAGAAAGACAGGAAAATAAAAGAAGTATAAAGCAGAAACCTGAAATGTAGGCTGTGGAACGAGAATCCCTGAGTGAAAACATGAATACATTTGCGTATACAGGGTGGTAACCCTTTGTTGTGATGTCGGTGGAGGTGGCTGGTGGCCTATATTAGAAATGGGAAATGACAGAGATGATTTGATAACCAGAGTTACAAAGACCTTGTCTATGGAGTGTGACTTTTGAAATTTTTCCAATAGCATAAGGAAGGGTTTAAATCCTCTACCCCTGTCAAGCTACAAACCAAAGCAGTTTATTTATGTACATACTTATTTTTGTAAAACATTCCCAAGATTATATTGATGCCAATTAAGAGTCAGTGTAGGGCAGGAGAGATGGCTTAGCAGTTAAGCACTTGCCTGTGAAGCCTAAGGACCCCGGTTCGAGGCTCGATTCCCCAGTACTCACATAAGCCAGATGCACAAGGGGCACATGCATTTGGAGCTCATTTACAGTGGCTGGAGGCCCTGGTGTACCTGTTCTCTCCCTCTCTCTCTCTCTCTCTCTCACTCTCTCTCTCTCTCTCTTTCTCTCTTTGTCACTCTCATATAAATAAATAAAAATCAACAAAAATTCTTTTAAAAAAGAGTTAGTGTTTGCCTTATTGTAATCTCCTTTAACTAGTTCATTCCAATTTAGACAGTCAACCTCCCCAGAGAAGCTTTTTAGTTTCTTCTACACAGGAACAACAGACTATTGACCACACAGCTTCAGGAAGATCCCTGAGCACAAACATACAGCCAGGCTGAGAGTGTGCTGAAATTCCAACACATACTCTGGAGAGACCCCTGGTCACAAATTCCATGCCATACACAAAGAAGTTATATAACCATTACCATATTCTATCCAGTTTACCACCTGGACGTATCTGGGAAGCTAATCATGGAGAGGAGCAGAGCATTCAGGGCAGAGGAGATTGCTTATGGGTAGAGTGTGTGCTGGGCAGTCACGAGGACCTGAGTGCAGATCCACAGAACCCGTATGAAAGCTGGACACGTAGGCATTCACCTTTAATCCCTGGACTGTGGTTGTGGAGACATGGAAAACCTTGGTCTTGCTAGCAAGTTTGTCTAACCTAATAAGTGAGGGAGCCTGTCTCAAAAATTCATGCAGAAAAATGAAACTGGACTCACACATCTTTCCATGCACAAAAATCAAGTCCCAATGGATGAAAGACCTTAAGACCAGAAACTCCTCTACTACTGGAAGAAAAGAAAGGAGAAGAAGAAGGAGGAGGAGGAGGAGGAGGAGGGGGGGGGAGGAGGAGGAGAAGAAGAAGAAGAAGAGGAAGAGGAGGAGGAAGAGGAAGAAGAGGAGGAGGAGGAGGAGGAGGAGGAAGAAACTGTCCACCATATAGGAGTGGAGAAAGACTTTCTGAAAAAAAAACAAAAGAAACAACCAATAGCTGAGGAACTTAAACAATCACGCATCCATTGAACCTCATGAAGCTGAAAAATTATTTTACAGACAAACATACCATAAGCAGATCCAATAGATTCCCCACAGAATGGTAGAAAATTTTTGCTGGCTATACAGCTGACAGAGGCCTAATTGCTAGAATTTACAAAGAACTCAAAAACTTAAAACAATAAAAACAAAATCAAACAACCCACTCACAAAGTGGGGCAGAGAACTGAACAGGGGGTTCTCAGAGGAAGAAACACAGATGTCAAACACACACTTCAGAAAATGTTCATCATCCCTGACCATCAGGGAAATGAAAATGAAAACAAGTATGAGATTCCATCTTACCCCAGTAAGGATAACAAACATTAAAAAAAATCAAATGATGGGCTGGAGAGATGGCTTAGCGGTTAAGCGCTTGCCTGTGAAGCCTATGGACCTCGGTTTGAGGCTCGGTTCCCCAGGTCCCACGTTAGCCAGATGCACAAGGGGGCGCACGCGTCTGGAGTTCGTTTGCAGAGGCTGGAAGCCCTGGCGCACCCATTCTCTCTCTCTCCCTCTATCTGTCTTTCTCCCTGTGTCTGTCACTCTCAAATAAATAAATAAATAATGAACAAAAAATATTTTTAAAAAAATCAAATGAAAACATATATTGGCAAGGATATGGAGCAATAGGAACTCTCCTCTACCATTGGTAGGAATTTAAGCTGTTACAACCACTATAGAAAGCAATATGGAGACCCCTAGAAAGACTGACTATAGCGTTACCAACAGACCCAGTTACTCCCTTATTGGGCATTTACCCTAAAAGCTCCATGCCTCAGCTCAGAGAGATTTGCACAACCATGTTTCACAATAGCTAATTCATAATAGCTAAGAACTGGAATCAACCCAGATGTCCATCATTAGATGAATGGATAACCAAGATGTGGTATATCTACATGATGGAATTCTACACAGCAGTAAGGAAAAACAATACAATGAAATTTGAAGAAAAATGGTCGAACCTGGAACAGATCATTCTCAGCGAACTCAATCACAGAAAGACAATCATTTGCAGCGCCTAACCTGGATCAGCCCGAGATGCTGGCACGCCTAACAGGCATCTTGAGGCCTGGACAATTGGAAGGGTGGGGCTTGGGGGGAAGATAAGGATGGGGGGGGGGCACAAAACTGAATCCAGATGGAACTGGTTCCATAGAATCCTAATATCCTGGAACACAAACTAAAAGGCTGAGCTCTCAACAGGACTCTAGGGAGAGCAACTGAATCAAAGGGCCCTGGAGAGGGCAGAAGCTGGACCTGAGGAGATAAACGACCTAGTGCACGCCACCCTGGCCCCAGCTGAAACCACAGAGGAACAGGGGAAATGAACAAGCGTGCTGCTTTCCCGGTGAACCTGATATATCAGCACAAGCGTGAAGGAGACAGACACAGAGGACACTCCACACTACCAAAGCAAAGATCCAGAGGCTCCTAACAGCCCATCACTAAAGTAGATTTAAAAACACCCCCAACAAGGCTCAGGTAGTTTTGCGGAAGAGAAGCCAGAAAGATTGTTAGAGCCACAAGTTGGGACATTTTGCACAGAGACATTGTCTCTCCGCCATAACTGACTGCTGCCCGCACAATGCCTGACCCACCTTCCCCATGGGAATGACCTGCATCCCCAACGAGGAGGGTTCCTTTGGCGGGGGGGGCAGGGATGAGGGAAAGGATGGTCCTAACGTATGCTGTTTACATACTGAGTATGTCCATAACTAATAAAAAAAATTAACGTGAGGAGCAACTGAAACAGATGTCTAGCTTCACCTTTGGCCTCTACGTACATGCACACACATCCTACATACACACAGGCCTCTCAATATAAATGTTCACACACACATGTGGAAACACACACACACACACACACACACACACACACAGGTACCTATGCAAACAATTCAGAATTGCAAATGCGAGTAATCATCATCCGTATGGGTTCTGGTTTACAGTGTAACCAATTCGTGGCAAACACAGCCAGTGTAAGTGTCTCACGGTCGACTAACTAGGAAGTCCCTGTGTAATACTATTAGTGACACAAACTTGGGCACACAAATATTTCAAATTTGTATTTTTCTTTTATAAATGATACCAGTGAAGCTCAATAAAATAATTTAGGCATGTTATTCCCAATTGAACTGACGTAAGTATGCCACTTCCAAGAGATTACATAAAAGTGATGACATTCATAAGAGATTACATAGATGATTTACATTTGTTATACAAAAATGACATAGGGGAAAAATTACATGTAGATGTTGTAAGTACATTCATGCTTATCCTATGCAGCCAATGAAAGTAGAGTAAATATATAAATATGAGATACTTATTTACATTTACCTACCAGCATGTTCACTGGTAATTACACATCCCTTTCTACCTTTAAAAAATCACTCCAGCTGGGGCTGGAGAGATGGCTTAGCGGTTAAGCGCTTGCCTGTGAAGCCTAAGCACCCCGGTTCGAGGCTCGATTCCCCAGGACCCACGTTAGCCAGATGCACAAGGGGGCGCATGCATCTGGAGTCCGTTTGCAGTGGCTGGAGGCCCTGGCGCGCCCATTCTCTCTCTCTCTCTCTCTCTCTCTCTCTCTCTCTCTCTCTCTCTCTCTCTCTCTCTACCTGTCACTCTCAAATATATAAATAAAAATACCAAAAAAAATTTAAAAAAAAATCACTCCAGCTGCCCCTAACTCTCACCACCACCAAAACCTTCTCATTTCACAACCTATGCCCCCTTCCCCTAAATATATCCAGAAGATGCCTCCATTCCACGCACTGGGCCTGCATGGAGCCAGCATCCTTTCCTCAGTCCTCAGCCCCGTAACCTGCCCCAGCCTGGTGTGTGCTTAGCCTGAGCCTCAGTGTTAGTCTCTACTGCTGCTCGTATCTGACATTCCTACTTGTCCCTGCGTTAATAAAAATGAACAAAACTCCTTTCAGTGTCTACTTGTCTGACTTTGTGGCGCGGCTGCTTAGAACACTTCCTGGTTTCAGGAAGAATGACATAGAAGGGCCCCAAAACCTGGTCTTTGTGGGTCTCTGGGATCATGTGCTGTTTTCGCTCCTACTCTTCAAGGCCCTTCATGACATCTCCTGTGAAAATTCTTCCCTGAGTATCTCTGCTGCTGCTTCCGTAAGGCAGAATGATGTGGGGAACATAAGGAACAGACACATTCAAAATCCCTAGAAGAACCTCATCCAGAAATAATGTTTCCCTGGGTATGTATTTATCACTCATCTGCTCCTTTAAAATACAGTGGCCAACGAAATAAAATGGAAATGAAGTTATCACTTAAAATGCACACAGGTACCAAAATTAAAATGTGAACTTCTTAGGAGCTAGCATTTGTGTGTGTGTGTGTGTGTGTGTGTATGTGTGCGCATGTGTGTTTTATTCACCAACCTTTATTTAGTCACTTTTTTAAGTCATGAATATACTTTGTATGGACACATCATGTGTTGGTACCAGCATTTCCCTCCTTCCTGCTCCCATTCCACTGAGGGATAGCATTCTAACAGGCATGTGGGGATTCTGGAGAAGTCCTCAAACCCTTAGTTCGTGTCTGTATTTGCCCAAAGAATTTGGATAAAATACACTGAAAAAGATAATTATTACATTATTACACTTATTACTCGAGGAGAAGCGAAAGAAAGGACAGAGAGCTCATGTGGGAGTAAGGTTGGCTGTATTCCCCGGTCTCAGCCCATCCAGGCTGAGGCAAGGGGAGGCTTGCCAGAGCCCGGAAGTTCAGAAGAGATGAATAGGCAGCAGAAAGAGAGGCTGGCCCACATGCTGAGCATCTACTTATGACTTTATTGTGGCAGGCTTTTCACTGAGGCTCAGGTGAGCCAAAGTACAGGCTGACTGGTCTGGGCTAGGGGCTGGCTCACGAAGAGGCCAGCCATGAAGCCACGTTTTGGGGCTGAGCTTAACCAACCACAATACCAGGATCAGGTTAAAATTCTAGGAAAGGGGAACTCTCTCCCTGGCGGGGCTCAGGTTGTTGATGGAAAAACAGACCTACGGAACTGTTTTTTGTCAAGAGATAAGGTCTGATCTCTAGTAAAGTGGAGATTGTGAGGGCATATTTAAGGATATTTCTGTTTTGGTTTTTTGTTTTTTTTTTTTTTTTTAATTTCAGGGTTCAGTCAGACCAAACTACCCAACAAAGCAACCTGACTACCTCTCAGTATGAGAAGGTCCTAAAATATCTTACATAATTTGGAATTATCCCGAAGACACAGCTAACCTTATTCCCAGAACATCAGGTACACATGTCTCCTGGGACCTAGCAGGAAAATAATGTTTTCCAAATATAATGGAAAGCCAAGAGCAAGACAGGTATTCCGATGGGAAAAAAATAAAAGAAGAAAGCTTGGGAATTAATTACCTAAAAGCTTCCTGCACGTTACCATCAATGTACGTGGATATGTTACCTCATATAAACCAGAAAGAATTATCATTTCTCATCCCATTTTGTAGAACCGGTGGCATAGCTCACTTCAGCCTTGAAGCACAAATATCAATAAAAAGAACATGTCTCATTTTTCCAAACTTTTTATTGCACAGTCCTTGGTGAGTTTTCGACAACCTATTGGCACATGGTGTACCCTGAAACCCCCACACCCCTCTATTTAAGAAGCTCTTTACAATCAACACAGCCTCACCAGACGACAGGCTCTGCAAGCAGACTTACACGGCGTGACAACGGATCATCATTCCGAGGCACCGTGAGGGCCAGGGCTTGAGAAGAAGCCTCCCTTTCCAACCCGAAGACGGGGGATCTGGCCGGACTTCCACTGTCCCAGGCTGACTTCGTCAATGAAAGGTTTCCACTTTGCACCCTTTGGGTTCAGTTGTTCAACCGGTTACAATTAGTTAGTTTAGTAACTGGTTGAACAACTGTAACCAAAGAGTACAGATTGACGTGACGAGGTGACCTAGAGAGATTCGCTAGAGGTGGGTGCTCAGCGGGATGCCGTCTGTCCTCTTCGGGGTTCACACGAAAGTCTTGCAGCATGGCACGTAACATTCAAGAGAAATTCGTTAAATACCCCTTCGGCACCTAGCCCATCACCGTGACAAGTTCTCAGGGTACTGGGGAAACATTAATTATCTCACCACCATCTAACTCATGGGGAGAAAGAGAAGGAGAAACAGACAGAGAGAAAAAGGGGGGGGGTATATTACACAACACGGAAGTTAATATGTGGCCTCTGGGAAAAAGAAACTTGTTAGTGAGGAACCTACAAAACATTTCAAGGAAGGTGAGAGAGGTGACTTTCACAATTAGCACACTTTCCAAATGAATAGCCAATCATTGTTAACACAATGGAGCACATGTCTTGAGTTCATGTCCATTTAGCAAGCATGCGATATACCATGCAGGTGCATATTAACAAGTCTTATTTAACAATATGATCAAGGGAACACAAAAATCCCATTTCTTTAAGCTGAAAGGAGGCTGTTCATTTCTCCTGTTTGGCATTAATTTGACTTCTTGGGGGGATTCATTCTTTCCTGATGGCATGTATTGACTGTCTATTACAATGACACCATTTCCCTAATAACAATATTCATGCCAAGGATGTACTTCATAATATATATTGATATATATATTGATAATATATATTAATTTGTCATGGGGATTTTGAGGATTTTTCCCCCCAGTTCTCCAGCAGTGACAGATAACTCTGCTGTGGTACTGGGGGCCAGAAACCATATAGATGTTATAGAGCACAGTTATACTTTGAAATCCAGTGGATCACTCTGATACAACACTTCCAGCCAATGAGCTAAACTGGTGGATATTTTCCATTATTCAAGCATGTGACCCTTTCCCTCCAAGTTTTATTTTATTTACTTGCACGTGTTTGCATATGTGCGGGGAATGGGGGCTTCCAGGGTCTCTTGCTGAGCTCATCTTGCTTGATGTGGTTGCTTGGGAATAGAACCCAAGCTATCAGGCCATGCTAATAAGTGCCTTTAACCGCTAAGCCATCTCTCTAGCCTCTCTCCCCAAGTTTCAATATGGGGGAAAAAAAATCAGCATTTTTGAGATTGGGACTCCATGAATGGCACCCCATGCGATCCAACTCTGGGCTTGCACAAAGATTCCATAATGTAGATATAAATGAGGCCAGGACACTTAGGAACATTCTTTCTTTGAGTGTGTGTGTGTGTGTGTGTGTGTGTGTGTGCTTCCATCAGGATTATTTGGGCTCTCTAAAATTCTGTAGAGCTGAATCCTCCAACTGTAGATATTAGTCAAATATGTTTAAAATCCTTCTTCCCTTATTTACACAAGGCAGCCTTTACAAGACAACTATGGAGAATAAACACAAAAAGAAATGAAAACTTTTCCATTTCTAGCAATTTGCCAGTATAAACTGGAGTTATATTGGACACAGCTGCTTCTGTGAAAGATATATATTTTTTTCTTTCTCTCTTTGGAATTTAATATTGACTGTGCTCTGGTGGCATGAACACAAGTCAATGAGAGATTGTTCTGGAGTTGATAAGAAAAGAGGCCAGAAACAAATGCTCCCACGGGTCTTTGCTTCCTGACAACCAAAGCGCTGTCTGGAGCCTTGTAAGAGCCCATCATTTGTCATGACAATTACACACCAACAGAATGTTCCAGGACTTTCCTTGCCACCTTCCTTCATCTGGGGAAGACACAGGACCCAGCAGGAGACAGTTCTAAAGACAAAATTGAAATAAGAAAACAAGACACACACGTGAATACAGAAAGGGGCCTCTTATTCCCAGTGACTCTCACTTTCCATCTCAGCCGGTGAAAGCTGTTTCTCTCGAAATCAGATTATTTAAAAGAGAAATCTAGACAAGTTTTGTGTGTGCTATTGTACATATACACGCTTACATACTTTGTTTAATAACAGTAATGAAATAAGGTGCGTTTAGCACATTATTTAATATATTAAGAAGACAGTTCATGCTAATTTGCCTAAACATTCATTTGTGTTAAAAATATTTTTAATGAATGTGTGTGTGTGTGTGTGTGTGTGTGTGCGCATGCCATGGTCTCTTGCCACTGCAAATGAATGTCTGAACCTGGGCCATCAGGCTTAGCAAGCAAACACCTTGCACCACTGAAACCTCTCTCAAGCCCTTGTGTGATTAATATTCATTGTGACATTTTATCCATCACTTAACTTTGCAGGAGGAAGGAACTGTTCGCGTGGTATGGTATTCATGTTTTCCAATCGTTCAAGGGTCTAATACTCAGCAGATTGATCTAGGATCAGTTCCCATTTAGCCTTTTGCAGGGTCAGTTATTCTTAGTGATAGATTGTGGCAAAACCTTACAAGCCTGTGCTCTTTAGTTTCCTCCTTTTTGGATTCTAGTTGTGAAAAGTTAATAAAAATAAAATAATGATAGCAATACAGCCAATCACATCATACAATTCTGGATCTTTGATATTTGAATGCTGGATCCATCTTTAGACCTGTACCTTGAATGCTAGTAGTGGATCAGAGTTGTGTGATGTTTTGTTTTAAACAACTGAATAAATGAAATGTAGATCCTAACATCCTTAAAGACAAGCAGAGCCTGGAAGGCTGGCCAAATGGGTGGTTAGATTCCACTGTATCTGCTTACAAAAGGGCTCTTCACTCACACTTATACCTTGACTTTTTTTTTTTTTTTTTCCTGATCTTTTCCCTGAACCTTCCCTCAGAGTCAGGGAGTAAAAAAGTCAGTGAGTATTTGGGAGTCATCTGCTCCCAGGGTGTCAGAGTGCCTTAGCTCAAGGTTGCCAGTGAATAGCTTTCTCACACCAGTGGAAGGCTCACCTGGCACCGACCACCTTCTTGAGTGATGCTGGGAATCTGTACAGTGAGACGTTAGGATATATGAAGCAACATGATTAAGCCAAAGTGGATGAGCAGCAGAAGCTCCAGGTTCTACGTTCAAGTCACAAGAACGTAAGGTGTGAGAACTAGCAAGTGTCCTCCTACAAAGAATAAGAACATGGCTCTACCCAGCGCAGGTTTCTCTCTCAATGAGTTTGTAGAAGTTTCAGGACTTTATGTAATTAAAAGTCTACCATGCATCGTTTTCTTAAAGGACACTGCTACTATTTATAGATGCAGTTCCTTGTGCATGTGTAGGTGCTTGTGTGTGTGTGGTGTACATATGTGTGCTTGCATGTTTATTCGTGGGCAGGTACACATTCGTGAAGGTGCATGGAGGCCAGAGGTTGATGTCAAGCATCCTCCTTACTCAAACTCTGTTTACTGGGACAAGATCTCTCACTTGAACCCCAAACCATGCCAATCTGGCTAGGTGAGCTAACTAGCTTGCTCTTAGGATCTGCAATATGAAGTATAGAAATTACAGGTACTTATTACACCCACAGGGCATTTTTATGGGCTCTGGGTTCTTGACGCTGGTCCTCAGGGTTGTATAGTAAGCATTATAGCCACTGAGCAAATGATGAGGCAGGAAGAACACAGCACTGGCTTCAAGGAAATGCTATTCCCGTTTCTAGCTCTTTCCTCCTCAACACACGTCCCTATCACACCATATAAAGCTAAAACAATGTTCCATAACAGGTTTTGTTACAAACTGAAAAGGAGAGAAACTTTATAGTGATGTTTAGACTATTTTGGCTATGAACAACAGAAAGAAAATTGGATCCGTCATAATCAGAAAGTTCAAAGGAAGCCATAACATAATCATGACATCTAGTAAGGTTTTACAGCAAGACAGCCAAAACTAAATACAAAAATTAAATAGCGCCTCTGAACTAAAATTTGCAGAGTTTATTTGATATAGTAGGTTTTGTTAAGAATATTAACATTGTAACCTTAAGACCAATAGATTAAATTAGCTACACGTGTGAGGCATGACTAGCCAGAAACTGTGACATAAATGTCTTCAGATACAAAACAACTTGGCTCATGTTAAAAGGCAGGAAATGGTAAAACAACGGCTTGATGTTGCACCCCTTTGTGGATTGTACCTTAGTCCAAAGGCATGTACGGAATCATCTAGCCATGGAGGAAAATTAAAAATGAGAAGATAAGGTCTTAGCTTTATCTGAGCTCCCTGTGTGTGCAATCCACACTCATTAGTTTGCATGCTGCCTAATTGATGCATTTGTGCTCTGACAACAGACTGGAATAGCTTGGACAGAATCCTTACGAACCTCATGGCTTAAAATGTTTGCTAATATGGCCCTTTGAAATAATAATAATAATAATAAAAAGGGTGGCCTTATAATCTCATGAATAACAGCATTTCTTAGTTTCAGTTAGACCTAATATTACAATTATGCAGCTTAAAAGCCTAGTATAAAATACAAACTGCTGTATATTTAATAAAACATGTATTGTTATACCAATCAAGCTATATTGAACTGTTGAACAAAAATTGCTTTATACATGCTGATATAAGATTTCTAGGAGAAATGATAAAATAAGAAACACACATAGGATTCTCTCATTTACATAGAGAAAACTCATCTATACATATGTTTAAATACTCACTAGCAGACTTTAGAAAATGACATAAAATAGTACAATATTAATATGAAAGAATTACTAGAATGCACTTTCTTTTATCACTAGAAATGTGTACCATTGTGTTATACAGCCAAAATATATATCTTACAGCAGTTAGACACACATACACAGAGAGAGAGATTCGTGTTTATGCATGAAAAATACAGTGAAAGTATCTTTATTTTTTCATCTGAGGAGTAATCTTTATGAAAAGTACTTTAATATAGAGCCCACATTGGAAACCTATTTATAAGAGTATCACCTATCTTGTGTCCACTGATAGAAATGTGTTCCCTGGCATAATCAATGGTTAAAAACTGTTTTCATAGGTGAAATGTATTGTGCTCAAGAAATGTTCATTAATTCAACAATTGCATCTTTATATGAATAAAAAAGAATATAAAAATCTTAGTGTCTTAAGCCTAAGGCTCTTCTTGAGTCTTGTGTTCTGTCACCTTAGGTGGAATTTGTCAGCAAATTCTGTTGCTATTTCTGCTTCAAGAACATTTCTACATCAGACTGGCATGAATTTTTCCATCAAAGACACTTAGGAGACTCAGGGGAAAAACAGCTGAGAGTCTACTGAACTTGTAAGAACAGGTTGGCTAAGCCTGTGCTTCCTTGATGACAAGTTGGCAAGTTGCCAGAATCCAGCCCAAAATGTGTTTCCATTACCATATTACACATGGTGGCCGCCGGGTTATAGGACACCAGACTCCCGTACCCTGCCCTCTTCCAATCAGCGTGTGCCATGATAGTCACCAGACAGCATCCATAACTATAAAACTTCAATTTGGCTACATCAACTCACAATGACTAATTTAAAATAAATGACTAATTTTTACAAAGATGCATTATGCAAGTCCCAATCAATGAATTTTTCACTGATATCTAGGACATAAAATTCACCCGAAGAAAAAAGTCAGTATCATTGGCTCACAATTCTTCATTTATCACCTAGTATATTTTCTTTAAAAAAACAACAAAAGCAAGGCTATTTCTCCACACTCCCAGATATATTTTTGTAAACACTAATGGTATCTTAATTAAGTACTACTGAGAAATTCTAAATATGCTGGTAGAATTCCAAATCTTTCAGGTATGAAAATTAAGTGCATCTATTTCCCCTACCCACTATGCATCATTTTATACATAGAAAGTAGATTTCCATGAATGTAAATGAACTTTTCTTTTATGACCCCGCTAAAGATTGAACCATGGTCAAATCTTTTAAGTCTAACATTCTCCCCTACAGGCCCAGGAAGAGAAGACTATTTGAGGAAATGAAGAAAAGTATTTAATTCTTTCAGCTAGGCATAAAAGTTCTAATAGTCCTCTCCCCCACAATATATCAAAAAAAAAAAAAAACTAAATGTTTCATAAAAATGACACTTCTCTGGAGGTACTTCACGACTTAAAGCCTAGTTAACATTCATCTAGGTGTTTCCAGTGCGGGGGTGGGGGGTGGGGGGAGGGGGGAATCTGATCTAAGAAAGAACAGGGAATTCAGGAGAGGAAAGAGCCAGCATGCCAATAGCTGGTGACCCTGATGAGAGTTCCCAGGCATAGCAAGAAACAGAAGAAATTGGAGATGAAGCTGCTCTTCAGACACAAACCCGAGTTTTGACAGCTCTTGTTGAAAACCCAGGAGCAGCTGAACAGAAATGTTAGTCCAGAGGCAGCTCCCGGCTCAAGTGCTCAAGGCTCTCCAATGTCAGGGTAAACACTGCAATTTCCTCCCATCCTTTATGGGGGAGGAAGATGACGCACGGGGCCTGAAGGCGGCTGAGCAAGGAGATTCGCTGGGGGGCGGGGGGTATAGATTAAAAAAAAACACAAAGCCAGGTTGGCCTGGATCTCAACCTGGTTTTTCAGAAGCAAAGATGGAAAGACCAGGAGTATAATAATGAAAACACAAACCCAAAGGGAAATTGGCTGGGAAGGGGAGACAAGAGGCTCCATTCCCTGTAGCCAGGTCGCTGGTATCCTTCCGGAGTCCTGGCCAGCTGTTTGCTGCTCTTGGGGGTGGAGGGGGGGGTGTGGGAAAAGAGAAGACAGGCTGTCCGGGGGAGATCTGATCCAGGGCGAGGCAGTGAATACACGCATCTGAGTGTGTCACCACGAGATAAACAGTGATACAATGAAAGCAGACCTGGGCCGGCGCAGTGGCAAGAATTCAATCTGGAGACTTGAATGAGAGATGAGGCAAAAAGGCTTCCAGGCAAAGGTTAAGTTGTCAGCTGATTTCTACGTGCGCGCAAGGCAGCCTGAGTGAGCTGCTTAAGGGCAAGAAGTGTTCATACTTAGTAAGACAGGCAGAGAGGTAATAAAGCCCTCCTTATAAATGTGATGTGGGGGGGGGGGACTGGAAAGATGGCTTAGCCGTTAAGCGCTTGCCTGTAAAGCCTAATGACCCGGGTTCAAGGCTCGATTCCCCAGGACCCACGTTAGCCAGATGCACAAGGTGACCCATGCATCTGGAGTTCGTTTGCAGTGGCTGGAGACTCTGGTGTACCCATTCTCTCTCTCTCTCTCTCTCTCTCGCTCTCTCTCTATTTTTCTCTTTCTGTCGCTCTCAAATGAATAAAAATAAACAAAAAAATTTTTTTAATGTGATAGGAGTTGGAGGGTGAACTCATGTGATCAGCATGAGTTTGAGTCTCAGTAAATTAGTAATGATGCTGATGCAATAATAATAATACAATATAAAACCCAACGAAAGTCTGAATACTAAAATATGAAGAGAAATGTTACTTCAAAATAAACATGGAAACCATGTAAAACATAGATCTCTAATATTCTGCATATTTCTTCAATAAGGATGTTCAACTACACACTGAGCATTCAAAATCTCACTTGTAAAATAATCATATTTGTACTTTTATAAAGGAAAAATGCAATACCTAATTTAAAATACCAAAAGATAATATTTAACTTAATGTCAATAGTAAGAATAAAGTGGTAGGAACCAGTCTGGTATGGTGTTTCACAACTAGCAGAAATGTTATCACAAATTCTGCAAAAGTCATACCTTGATTAACCACTGGAGGGAAAAAAAAAATCTTCCACTGTATTTAGGTTTTAATACTGGTTCAAGATAATACTAAAATTGGGATTGGGGGATTGATCTCAATGCTAGAACTAAATCACCAAGAAAGTGCCAACCCCTGGGTTTGATCCTTAGCATCAGAAACACGAATGACAATAAGTCATTTTACAAGAGAACTTAGGAAAGGAAGGCATAGAAATTTGAAGAAATTTCCCTGTGCACATAGGTGTCTTCAAAGTTGACAATATTTACCTATGCTGTGTACACCTCTTAGTGATTTCTTGAGTATCTTTGTGAATTAAAAGTACAGATGAGGGCTGGAGAGATGTCTTCGAGGTGAAGGCATTTGCCTGTGAAGCCAAAGGACCCAAGTTCAATTCCCCTGAAACATGTAATCCACATGCACAAGGTGGCACATGCATCTGGAGTTTGTTTGCAGTGGCTGAAAGCCCTAGCATGCCCGTTCTCTCTCTCTTTCTCCATGACATTCTTTGTCTCTTTCTCTCAAATAAATAAATAATAATTAAAAAAAAAAAAACTACAGATGAAAAGACACAACTCCGGGCTGGAGAGATGGCTTAGCAGTTAAGCGCTTGCCTGTGAAGCCTAAGGACCCCAGTTCGAAGCTTGATTCCCCAGGACCAACGTTAGCCAGATGCACAAGGGGGTGCACGCGTCTGGAGTTTGTTTGTAGTGGCTGGAGGCCCTGGCGCGCCCATTCTTTCTCTCTCTCTTTCTCTCTCTCTCTCTTTCTCTCTCTCTCTCTCTCTCTCTCTCTCTCTCTCTCTCTCTGTCACTCTCAAATAAATAAATAAATAAGTAAACAAAAAAAAGAAAAGATACAACTCCACATTCTCATGCTTCTGCAGTAAACACGGAAGTGCCTCTCCACACTATTAATGTCTTAGAACTTTCATTTGTCCTAAGGGAATTCTTATGAGTACACTGGAAATTTTTTCCACATTCAAACACATCCTACTCCCGGGAAACATCTCACGATAAGGAATCTTAACTTCGTCTCAGAATTTTCATCACTGCCCTCAGCATCACCCCTTTAATTCACTCACCCTGAATCCCTTGTCCTCCTTTGAAAACTTCATTATCACTAACACGGCCATTCACCTCTTTTAGCCAGGCTGTAAATAAGACTCTCTTGTTGCATAATCTCTCTTTCTTCATACTTTCTTTCACTCTCTTCACTCCCTTCAAATTGGATGTTTTTGCCACTACGATAGAGTTAGCGTGATTGAGGTTTTGCCCTAAAAGCTGGTCAGGGTCACAGTCACGGTGCAGTCTTAAGTATTCGCTACAGCTCACTCTCAGCGGTCAAGCTCCTGTCTAATATAAGCTCTGCTCCTGTATACCTTCATCCCCTCAGTGCTGAATTATTCCAGCAAGTTCTAAATGGCAGCACATAATTAGCATACTATACATCTTCCTTCTTCATTATATTGTGGGTTCATCAACTCATGGATACCTTAACCAGGAAAAAATGTATTTGTGGGGCTGGAGGGATGGCTTAGCGGTTAAGGCACTTGCCTAAAAAGCCAAAGGACCCAGGTTCAACTCCCCAGGACCCATGTAAGCAAGATGCACAAGGGGCACATGCTTCTGGAGTTTATTTGAAGTGGCTGGAGGCCCTGGTGCACCCATTCTCTCTCTCTCTACCTGCCTATTTCTGTATTTCTCTGTCACTCTCAAATAAATAAAAATAAATAAATAAGTCTTTAGGAACAAAATGTATTTGTAAGAAATGCTTATAAATGTCATGTAATGCTCAAGTATTATTATTTAGAGATTTTATGAATTTTTTGTAAGAAAAAGAAAGTAGCAAAACAACATCCAGAGTTATTTGGTAATTTTATTTATCCATGCATTAGTTCGTTATCTCTCCTATTTGAAAATTTGACATTTCTTCACTAATTGCATTATTAAACCCCAGTAAACTTCCTTCAGTCCTTTTTAGATTTCTGCCCAGAGACTACTGACTTGACTGCCAATGCTTATGTTTTGACAACAGTCAGATAGTATAAAAATAGATACCTTCATCTATGTTTAGTGTATTGAGATAATTAATCCGCAATGTCAGTTTGACTGGATTTAGAATAACTACGGAAACACAAGAAGCTCTGGTTGGTACCACTGACCATGTGTTCCAGAAAGTGTTAATGAGGAGGTGAGACGCGCTCTGACTATGGAAGGCACTATACTGTGGGCTGGAGTGCAGGTCGGAATTCAAAGAAAGAAGTGAGCTGAGAACCAGCATTCTCTGCTTCTTTATTTACTGAGGACTCAGAGTGACCAGCCACCTCACACACCTGTCTTCACACAGGCGCTCTTGTGCCTTCCCCACATAACAGAATCCACCTGTGAGCCAAGTAAACACCTTTCCTTCCTTAAGATTTTTTTTAAAAATTCTTTTTCAAGGTAGGATCTCACTATTGCTCAGGCTGACCTGGAACTCACTCTGTAGTTCCAGGCTGGCCTCCAACTCACAGTCGTGATCCTCCCTCTGCCTCCCGAGTGCTGGGATTCAATGCTGCGCCACCACGTCTGGCTTCTTAACACCAGGCATGCCACTATAGCAGTAAGGAAAATAATTAATACATGTATAAACTAAAAGGAGATGATTCAAAAAAAATCACCAAAATCCCTAGGTGAAGAAAAATTCATTACATTGCTTAGATCAATGTCTACTGCCACATTCATTCCTTTCTATAACACTATAACCTTTCTCTGTTTGATGGCCTAAATTGTCTATTTTGTCTGCATTTTCTCGAGTTTTCTACACTGTCCTGGGACTACATTAATCTCAATATAGAAATAAAGTTCCCTTTATGATTTTGAATAAATTGTATGAAAATTTAAAGATCCTTATGTTTCTCAAACTCCCTTACCTTGCCAGGGATTTATAACAGAGCTATTACCATACTTAATTAATATCACACAAAAGTACTGACCTACAATCCATCCAATGAGCTTTAAGCTTTTTAAGTCACATACAAGTGTTGTGATGTAAGTTCCACTCTTAAAGAAAGATACGTAAAATTACCTTCATAATCACTGAGGCTCAAAGACAGAGCTTGTGAGAAAGAGCCATGATTAATGCTCTATATATAATAAAATTGTCAGACAAGATGACAAGATGTCTGATCTTCAGATGCATGACACTCCTAATTAGTATCTAAATTGTAATCACTGCAGATAAAGAACCTAATATGGGGCATTTTAATAGGTGTGGAATCGTTCAGTATTAGTATGTGACCATAACACGGTGGAACACTTGGCTGTTACAGTTATTTATCATCTAGGTTTCAAATGGCAGCTAATAAGTCATGGCTTTTGTAATTCCTGTGATGTAAACATCTGCTTTAGTCATTTGATAGCATTAAAGTAGTGCTAAATAGCATTGTTGTAAAAACATGCAAGAACTCTCAGATGACAAGAGAAAACGATCAAGGAACATTTGAGAAGACAGAGAACTTTGCTAGAAATTAGTAGGAATAAATAATGACATACAGACATCTCATCTAACACAGAGGCAAAAACAAATAAAAAATAAAACAAAAAAAGGAAATGTGGCTTAAAAAATGTGATATTCAGAGTTCCCTGGTCCAGGTTCCCTATACCAGAAGGAGTGCATGTGGGCAAGCATGGTGGTTTGGAGGCTTGGTTAACATCCTCAATAAGCTGTTGATCTGAGAGACCTACAAGGTCTCCCAAAACAAACGAGACAGACTTCTGTCAGAACACTTGATCACCCACCACAGGTTAAGGGTAAGATCCTACTGCTAAAGACACCATATGCTATTTTCATGGACCATGGAGAGACCTGGCTGGTATTGGGAGGAGAGCCAGTCCCCAGACAATTAGACCTAGTTCTGGAAGGTGCCACATGAGCTACTGAGCAAAAGTGGCCAACAACATCTGTCCAAGCAACTCAAAGTCTAAGCAACTCAGAGGCCAGCAACCTGACGTGATGCTCACACAAGTGCAATAGTGGCACACAGCCATGGTGGGTAACCAACTGCTCTCGGATCAGCTAACAGATTTGCTCCATGGAAAGGAAACCATGTCTGGAACTTGGAGACAAGTCAGAAACATATCCAGATAACAATTTTGCTTTTCAATTTCAAGCTCCCACTAATCTTGGGCTATACAAGGGTCTACACCCTTTAAATTCTCTCTAAATTCGTAATGGCTATCCCACTTAACTGGTGCTGACTGAACTCTCTGTTGGTGAACCTGCTCCTCTTTTACAGATGGGTACTAGACCTGAGGAGATAAATGACCCAGTGCCCTCCAGCCCAGCCTCAGCTGAAACCACAGAAGAATTGGGGAAATGAGCAAGAGTGCTGCTTTCTTAGTGAATCTGGTATCAGCCCAAGGGTGAAGGAGACAGACACTAAGGACACTCCACACCTACCAAACCAGAGATCCAAAGGCTCCTACGGGCCCATCACTGAAGTAGACTTAAAATGCTCCCAGCATGGCTCAGGGAATTTTGCAGAAGAGGAGGAAGAAAGATTGTTAGAGCCACAAGTTGGGACATTTTGCACAGAGACATTGTCTCTCCCCCATAACTGACCGCTGCCCCCATAATGCATGACCCACAGTCCCCATGGGGTTGACCTGCATCCCCAACAAGGAAGGCCTCTTCGGAAAAGGGGCAGGAGTCAGGGGAAAGGATGGTACCAACATGTGTTGTTTACATACTAAATATGTCCATATCTACTAAAAATAAACTTTTAAAAAATGTGATAGTCAAGAAAATCTCACTGATGTTGAGTTAAAAGAAATAGCCATTTGGGTGGGTTGAGAATTTTTAGAGAAAGTGATAGCTCTGGCAGTTTCCTCATTATCAACCCCTTTAGTCATGTACCTTCAAATGTGCACGTACAGAGAGGCAAGGCTGTCCCTGCACTATGAAGCGTTCATGTGTGAATCACACGAGAATTCACCAGGTATACTTTTTTTTTAAATTTATTTATTTGAGAGCGACAGACACAGAGAGAAAGACAGGTAGAGGGAGAGAGAGAGAATGGGCGCGCCAGGGCTTCCAGCCTCTGCAAATGAACTCCAGACGTGTGCGCCCCCTTGTGCATCTGGCTAACGTGGGACCTGGGGAACCGAGCTTCGAACCGGGATCCTTAGGCTTCACAGGCCAGCGCTTAACCACTAAGCCATCTCTCCACCCCCAGGTATACTTTTGTTTACTTACGTGACTCTGGGACTAAGACAGAAATTGCCCTGCATTTAATTACATGTTTCAGGTACAGCTCATGACACAGTTTAAAAATCATCAAGGAGCCGGGCGTGGTGGCGCACGCCTTTAATCCCAGCACTTGGGAGGCAGAGGTAGGAGGATCTCCGAGAGTTCAAGGCCACCCTGAGACTACATAGTGAATTCCAGGTCAGCCTGAGCCAGAGTGAGACCCTACCTCGAAAAACCAAAAAAAAAAAAAAAAAAAAAGAAAAAAAATCATCAAGGAGGCTGGAGAGATAGCTTGGTGGTCAAGCACTTGCCTGAGAAGCCTAAGGTCCCTGGTTTGAGGCTCGATTCCCCAGCACCCACGTTAGCCAGATGCACAAGGGGGCGCAGGAGTCTGGAGTACATTTGCAGTGCCTGGAGGCCCAGGAGCGCCTGTTCTCTCTCTCTCCCTCTCCCCCTCTTTCTCTCAAAAAAAGTCATCAAAATCATCACTTGTGAGGCAACAAAGTGGTATCCAATGCTAAAACAGGGAAAAAACATAAAGCTTCAAATAAATGCTTCTGTATGCATAGTATATGATTTATGTAAGGTGTATAACCATGTAATATTTTATAAATATATAAAGTGAATATGGAATCTATGCCCAACTTGCATGACAGTAGTTCACTGCATTTGAACGATGGTGCTAAAATGTGAACTAAGGATTTATCTATACTTTAAAATTATGTGATAAATATGCTATAATAAAAATTGGATTCTATTTGGACTGTGTGTGTGATTACATTAAGCTTTGAATTTTAATTTTAAAGTCTGCCTATTATAACCACCCAAATCAATTTAGCTGATCACTGTATTTAGTCATATTTTTAAGATTTCTAAAAGGAAAATTTGTCAAAACATTGGTTTTACCAACAGCATGACCTAATCAGTTTATTAGAGAGACTGGGCACATACAGGCCAAACACAGTGTAATGAAGCCACATGAGGGAAATGGTTATCACCTAAGTGATCACTACAATCAAATCAGCTCTAGAGAGTGGAAAATTTCAGTAGTATTTCCCTTGCTTCTTTTTTTCTTCTTTTGTTATATTTATTTATTTATTTATTTATTTATTTGAGAGTGACAGAGAGGGAAAGAGGCAGATAGAGAGAGAGGGAGACAGAATAGGTGTGCCAGGGCCTCCAGCTACTGCAAACGAACTCCAGATGCGTGCGCCCCCTTGTGCATCTGGCTAACGTGGGTCCTGGGGAATCGAGCCTCAAATCGGGGTCCTTAGGCTTCACAGGCAAGCACTTAACTGCTAAGCCATCCTTCCAGCCCCCTTTCTCTCTCTCTCTCTCTCTCTTTCTTTCTTTTTTTCTCTTTTAAATAGAGCAGTTTTGAAAGAAGCCACTTAAACATGTGCAGTGAGAAAGACTCACGAGGTGTTTGTCAGGCACGCTGGCTTTTCTTCAACGCACAACGCTCAGGGAGTCAGAAAGACCCCAGTAAGTGTCGTTCGGCCCTGCCTGTGCAACTGTTGCATGGCCTCCTGGACCACAGCTGGACGACCGGTGCCTCACGGCCATCATCACATTGGAATGGCTTCCTGTTAAAAACCTATATATGTCTGAGTTACAAGATTGAATCGGGAAGTAACATAACCTTTCTAAGTCTCAACACCCTCCTTAGAATTTGTAAATATTACTAATAATAGCTACATAAGAGATGACCTGTTATTTGCTTTGAACCAAGTCAAGCACTGGATTTGTACATTCTGGGAATTGTACCGTGACACAGAACCAGCACCATTTGGCTTTCCATTTTATATCAGTAAATAATTTAAAAGACAAATGGCACTTAGATCAAAAATGCAGTCTATACCCCTACATGTATCTTTTAACAAAAGCAACCTTGATACACTTACTTTTATGAATTCCACCAGAACACATCCCGTGTCCTGTAAAGCACACCATCATGAAATTACATTCAAAATTTATATGCATGGGGGCTGGGGAAATTGCTTAGTGGTTAAGGCGCTTGCCTGCAAAGCCAAAGGACCATGGTTCAAGTCCCTGGGACCCATATAAGCCAGATGCACAAGGTGGCACACACATCTGGAAATTGTTTGCAGTGGCTGGTTGCCCTAGGCATGCCCATTCACTCCCTCTCTGTCTCTGTCTCTCTCTCTCTCTCTATCTGCTCCTCAAATAAATAAATAAGTAAAAATTTATGTGTATACACACACACACACACACACACACACACACACACACACACACACACATATATATATATATATATATATATATATATATATATATATATACACAATTTATATGCAATCTTACAACAGAGCCAGTGAGTAATTATTTCAAACACAAACAATTCAAGGTCTTCACACTAATATTAAAATGTAGGAAATCACTTAATTTTGCATTTTCAACTTAGCACCCTCCAAGCAAAAGACAAAACCCATAATAAAAAAATATTCATTCAAATGCAAAGTTACTCAAAAACACTGGGCCATTAAGTATATTTTATATAACATGAAAATGATATCATAATCTCTTGGCACTTATTTTCATATGTTTTCTGAAAGACTGTCATGGATACATTCATCTTAACATTAGGCATTGCTAAAAGATTTAGCATAGGAACAGAGAGTGCAGAGAGCTCTTTTCTTAAGGATCGAACTCTTCCTTTCATCTATGTTCTTATTAAGCTCATTGCCAAGCACAAATGATGTTGTTGCTCTTGGGAACTTAGATGAAAATGCTCTCTTGCATCCATCCTCTCTCACTGTGGTCACATTAATCGATCTTAGCAGATGTTCTCATTTTACTGCCTTCCCCACACCAGGCTTTCATGAGCTCCCAGCACATGACAATTAGAATGGCCTGAAGAGCTGCCCCAGCTCCTGGCAGAGGACCCCCAGAGGTTCCCAGCACCAGCAACTCCAGTGAAGGGCTGGGCTGCAGCAAGATCCCATGTGAATTAGCGACAGGTATTATGACTGTCTGTCACTCTATGGTGATATTTTTTGTTTGTTTGTTTTTCAAGGTGGAGTTTTATTCTAGGCCAGGCTGACCTGGAATTCATTATATTGTTTCAGGCTGGACTTGAACTCACAGTAGATCCTCCTACATCTGCCTCCTGAGTGCTGAGATTAAAGGTGTGTGCCACCATGCCTGGCTACTCTATGGTAATTTCTTATAAATACCATTTGCTTGTAAGGAATATAAAAATTGAATTTCACACACAAGATAAAGGCACAGCCTCAATTAGAGAACCACACTCAATATTTCTAAGTAAAATTAAGTTCAAACCCTTTTGGGATAATAAAATGTTTGGATAAAATATTTATAGGTGTGATGGGAAAATATGAAAAATCAGTTATGGAAGATAGTTGACATCCAAAATTTTATTATATTGAGGGCAGCACGTCAGCTGTGTGTTGACCTTCTTATGAAGTAGGCAGCTTCTGAGCATGGCAATAATTAGAAATATTCAAGTTTGTTTTCATTTGAGCCAGCGCCCACAGTCACTTGCCAAAAGGAACAACAAGAGTAGTGATAATGGCCAACCATGTAGTAATCAGCTCTAAAACATACACTCTTCTGATCACTTTCATTAAGTTCTATAATATCCCTACTTTTAATTCTCCAGTGGGGAAACTGAGGGAATTCTGTGTTACTGTTTGTAAATCAGTAAGTCTCAAACTCAGTGCATCAAATTGTTATGCACAGGCTATAAAACCAGAAGCAGACCTTCAGCCATCTTCATACCATACTCTCTTTCAGCACAACTGCCTGGGGTGGGTAGTTACAAATATAATGAGTGTTCTGATCTCCATTCTTTTAGAAAATATTTACTTATTTATTTATTAGAGAGAGACAGATGAAGAGAGACAGAAAGGGCATGCCAGGGCCTCTAGCCACTGCGAACAAACTCCAGATGCAGGTGGCATCTTGTGCCTCTGGCTTACATGGGTCCTGGGGAATCAAACCTGCATCCTTAGGGTTCTCGGGCAAGTGCCTTAACCACAAAGCCATCTCTCCAGCCCTGATCTCCATTTTTGAAGTGCTCTGAGCACCCATCTTAGAAAAACAGAACTCTAGGATTCACACTTCCAATCAACAGTCCTGTGAATTATCAACAACGCTGCTGGTATTTGGAACAACATTTTCATGTTTCTGGACATTCCATTTTCTTTAATTTCTAGTAGGAATATTTATGCTAACCTCAAAGAATGTGATGCACTATTCTATTCTATATAAACTTTAATTTAAATTACTTTATTAGGACCCTACATGGTAATTATGTTATGTTGAATTAAAGCTATAACACTGGTTTTTGACCTTCTTACACAATGTTCCTGCTACAGGCTGATATAAAATAAAAATTTAAAAAAAAAAACTTCCCTTGGGACTGGATGCTCAGTGGTTAAGGTACTTGCCTGCAAAGTCTAATGATCCAGGTTCAAATATCCAATACCCAGGTAAAGCCAGATGCACAAAGTGGCACAGGCATCTGGACTTTCTTTGCAGAGGTTAGAGGTCTGGCCAGCCCATTCTTCCTCCCTCTCTCTCAATCTCATTCCTGCTTCCAAATACATAAATACATTTTAAAAAAATAAAGAAAACTTTCCCTAGCTTTTAAAACACAAATAAGGTAATCCTTATAACCCCTTAGCACATACATTTGCTTAAGTAAAGATTGTAACTGTGCAAGGCATATTTGAGCTATTGGGAAACCCTTGCGCATGCTTAGCCAATTTCTATTCAGGAGCCCGGGGCAACATTCAGAACACAATATTTTCAGCAGAGTGGTTATAAGGGACAGAGTCTCTGATGTCTGAAGAGCTGTGACTTCTGAAGAGCATCTGAGTTGTAGTTTAGCCATAACCATGTGTGACAGAGTGTTTCCTTTTACTTCCATTCAGATGAAAAATGATGACAAAGAAAAGGAAAAACAGACCCTTGTTTTCTTATTGTCTATCTTTCCAGAAAGATTGAAAATAGGTTTCAATCAATAGTACTATGAAGGGATGTATAAGCTAATAAAAGAACCGTGTTTATCAGACTGGTGGGAAACACTTTTTTTTCTTTTAATCAGAGTATGTTGGGTATACATAGTAATAGGTTTCACAAAGACATCTTCATGTAATTTGAGCACATTCCCTGTGGAAAACCTACCTACCAAGAAACCAGTTGAATCAATAAATGGCTAATGAACCATTCTCAAAGACGAAGTACAAATAGAGTACAAATAGCCAGGTGTGGTGGCGCATGCCTTTAATCCCAGCACTCAAGAGGCAGAGGTAGGAGGATTGCTGAAAGTTTGATGCCACCCTGAGACTACATAGTGAATTCCAGGTCAGCCTGAGCTAGAGTGAGACCCTACCTTAGGAAAAAAAAAAAAAAAAGACGAAGTACAAAATGGCCAATAAACATATGAAGTAAATGCCCTGCCCCTTTAGCCCTTGAAGAAATTCAAATTAAAATTGCACTGAGTTCCCTATCACCTCAGCCAGAATGGCTGACATCATATGAACAAATGACAAAGGCTGGCAAGGAATGGGTTTGGGGCTTATAGAGTGCTGAAAGCACGTAAATTAGTGTAGTCACAAGAAAAATCAGCATGGGGTTTCCTCAAAATTAAAAAAAAAAAACTTGCATGGGAAAGAACAGGTGGCATTTGTCTTTCTGTGTTTGGGCGCATTCACCATCCAAACCTCTCTACATGAACAATGCTTATCCCTTTTGATCCATGCCGAGCTCACTCCTTGTTGGCGAATCTGTTTTCCTTTCTCAGAAGGCAGCGAGAACGGAGGACAACCACAATCTATCAACAAGACCAGGAAAGATAGCTGACTCCCTGAGAGGAGATGAACTGCCCTCCTGCATCAGCCAGGGCCCAGGTGAAACCACAGAGAGACTGGCCAGAGGAGCAATAGTGCTGCCAGCCCGTGCCAGGGTGATGGAGACAGACACTGAGGATACTTAAAATGTCGCACAGCAGCAATCCAGAAAGCTCCTGAGAGCTCAACACTAAATTGCAGTTAAAACACACCTACTGTGGGCTGGAGAGATGGCTTAGCAGTTAAGCGCTTGCCTGTGAAGCCTAAGGACCCCGGTTCGAGGCTCGATTCCCCAGGACCCACATTAGCCAGATGCACAAGGGGGCGCACGCATCTGGAGTCCGTTTGCAGTGGCTGGAGGCCCTGGCGCACCCATTCTCTCTCTCTCTCTCTATCTGCTCTTTCTCTCTCTGTCTGTTGATCTCAAATAAATAAAATAAAAATAAACAAAAAAAATTTTAAAAAAGAACAAATGGGGGCTGGAGAGATGGCTTAGTGGTTAAGTGCTTGCCTGTGAAGCCTAAGGACCCCGGTTCAAGACTCGATTTCCCAGGACCCACGTTAGCCAGATGCACAAGGGGACGCAGGTGTCTGGAGTCCGTTTGCAGTGGCTGGAGGCCCTGGCGCACCCATTCTCTCTCTCTCTTTCTGCCTCTTTCTCTCACTGTCACTTTCAAATAAATAAATAAAAATAAACAAAAAAAGTTAAAAAAAAAAAAGGAGTATAAATTGAAGGGTCCCGTTCTCCACATTCCCTACCCGTAAGTGTGCCTTGTTTCAGGTTCCACAGTGGAAGGCATGGGAGGCATTTCATGCTGAACCGGGGTGGGGGTATTAGTAAATTACTACTTGTGTGTCATTCATAACCTGAAATGCAATTCTGGCCCATAACAACAGGATCTTTCTACACACATCACCTTGGGTGTGGGAGAAAATCTTATGTTGTCGGTGACTGCTCCAGAGGGGAACAGATCCTCTGACTAGAAAGGTCTATGAATAAGCGTCGTGGGGTGTCTGCCCCCACCCTGCCTGATCTCATGCTAAAAACAGGTGAAGTTAACACAGAGTTGGGAAAAGACAACAAGCCGGGCCTTATTACAGTGTCTTCGTAAACACAATCAAGTACGAACCATAACATTACAGAAATAGAAATTGAATTAGTAAGAAATAAATACTGAATACCGAGTTCCTTAGCTTCTCATAAAGTTTATGTAATCGCATCTTTAGATCATTTAAGAGTGTCAATGGCCTCCAAACTCCCTGGCTTTCATGAGCTGGCACCTCCTCTGGATCCAATCTACCATTGCGTACGTATCACCTTAAGCAAAAACTCCCACATGCTAATCTATTTTTATACATAATAACTTAATAAATTACGATATAAGTGATTCAAGTAGAAAGTTTCATCCTGAGAATACATCAATAATTAATTAGTGCAATTCAGGACCTACTCAGGTTTACAAAACAACAGTACTGTGCCATCTCAGTAGTAAAAAAAAGATTGTAGAAGTAAGTAATTCTACTCCAGTCCTACCAAAAATTTCCTATGAAGACTACATAGCATGCCATTTTTATTTATTATCCTCCAAAATTCCAAAATTACTACTCTATACATTACATATTCAACGTGAAGTCTTTAGGCTAAACCTTAAGGATATTCATATTTCCACTCTACTAGCTCTACCTGATTTAATTTCCTTTTATTTTTTCAAGATTTTCATTATTTTACTTATTTGAAAGAGACAGAGGGAGAGAGAAAGAAAGAGAGAGAGAGAGAAAGGATAGGCACGACAGGGCCTCCAGAAAACAAACTCCAGATGCATGTGCCACTTTGTGCATCTTGATTTACATGGGTACTTGTGAATCAAACCAGGGTCATTAGGCCTTGCAAATAAGGGCCTTAACTGCTGAGCCATATCTTCGGCCCTTGATTTTAGTTTTTCTATGGCCTCTTCCAGGCAGTGCCCAACATACCAAATAAGTGGCCAACTCACTATCTTCTATGAAAGTTACATTTATTCCCTTTCTGAAGCTATTTCTCTAGCTCTGTGAAAGCCATTCATTTTCATTTTTCAATATTTTGTTTATATTTACTTATTTATTGATTGATTTGAAAGAGGCAGAGGGAGGAAGAGAGGGGAGCAACAGAGAGAATGCGTATGCCAGGGCATAAATCCAGTATAAACAAACTCCAGATGCACATGCCACCTTGTGCAGCTGGCTTATGTGGGTGCTGGGAATTGAACCTAAGACCTTCGGCTTGGCAGGCAAGTACCTTAACTGCAAATACATCTCTCCAGTCTGCATTTTCATTTTTCATAGTTAAAAAATGTTGAAAGCCAGGCGTGGTGGTGCACGCCTTCAATCCCAGCACTCGGGAGGCAGAGGTAGGAGGATCACCGAGATTTCGAGGCCACCCTGAAAATACATAGTGAATTCCAGGTCAGCCTGAGCAAGAGTAAGACCCTACCTTGAAAAACAACAACAACAACAACAAATATTGAGTACTTAAATGCAGTTACATGTGAGCATGTTAAGTACAGACTCAGATTATCTGAATGGTGGAGTTTAGAAACCAACATCTGTGGGGGAGCAGGGCCTGTGTCCTGTCGCTCAGACTGGCCTTGAACTCCTGCTTCTCTTACCTCGGCCTCAGAGGACTACAGACATGCACCTTGTAAATCCTTTTGCTATTGCATGTTTAAACAAGGTCTTGCTCGGTTACCCAGGTGGATCCCTAACTTCCAGACTCGAGCTAACCTCCACATCTAGAACTGCATAGACAAATTACAACACTTGTCCAAGAAATCTTCTTTTTAAGCAACAAGTTCTTTGGTAACCATAATGCTTTTAAAATTTCAAGATTAAGCAATTGGCTGAATAGTAAATAAACCACCAACAGAGTAAGTAAAATTAAAATTCAAGATCTATTGGTGTAGTGGTTCTACACCTGTGAACACTCGGGACTTTAATACATTGAGTGCTCCAGTACAACAGTGCTGAGGGCCACAGTCGGAAAAAGAGAATGACATGGGGCTGGAGAGACGGCTTAGTGGTTAAGCACTTGCCTGTGAAGCCGGAGGACCCTGGTTCGAGGCTCGATTCCCCAGGACCCACTTTAGCCAGATGCACAAGGGGACTCAGGCGTCTGGAGTTTGTTTGCAGTGGCTGGAGGCCCTGGCGCACCCATTCTCTCTGTCTCTCTCTCTCTCTGCCTCTTTTCTCTCTGTCTGTTTCTCTCAAATAAATAAATAAATAAATAAATTTTTTTTAAAAAAAGAAAGAAAGAATGACAGAACAAAGGTATTCTTCTTGTGAGTTCTCAACGTACATGACCAAGAGTGGCTGGAAACAGATTCCCCAGAGCCTAACCAAGAGCCTTGCAAAGATTAGAACTCTGTGAGAGTAGTTTTAAACTAATACTTCTATTTTTTTAAATATTAAACTTTTTTGTTTTATAATTATTTATTTTTTTTAATTATTTATTTATTTGAGAGCGACAGACGCAGAGAGAAAGACAGATAGAGGGAGAGAGAGAGAATGGGCGCACCAGGGCTTCCAGCCTCTGCAAACGAACTCCAGACACGTGCGCCCCCTTGTGCATCTGGCTAACGTGGGACCTGGGGAACCGAGCCTCGAACCGGGGTCCTTAGGCTTCACAGGCAAGCGCTTAACCGCTAAGCCATCTCTCCAGCCCTATATTTATTTGAAAGTGACAGACAGAGAGAGAAATAGGCAGAGAGAGAGAGAATGGGCATGTTAGGGCTTCCATCCACTGCAAACGAACTCCAGACGCGTGCACCCCCTTGTGCATCTGGCTAATGTGGGTCCTGGGGAATTGAGCCTTGAACCAGGGTCTTTAAGCTTCACAGGAAAGTGCTTAACCACTAAGTCATTTCCCCAGCCCTGAATACTTCTATTTTTGCAGGTGCATAGTATGCATGTGGGCATGTAGATTCATATGTGGTGGGCCCAGAGGTGTGAGCTTGTGTGGGCACACCTAGGACTGCATGTCTGCGTCAGCCAGAGCCTTGGGTCACTCAACATGTCTACCTGTTTTTGAGACGGACTCTCTCATTGGCCTGCAGTTTCCTGATTAGGATAACCTGGTTGGCCAGTGAGGGCTCAGGGATCCTATTGTCTCTGGCACTGGGCTTACAGACACCCACAGCTATACCCAGCATTTTGCTCAGCATTGGGATTACAAGAATGTGCCACTACACACAGCATCTTTAGAATGGGCATTGGGGATTGAATGCAAATCCCCATGCTTGCAAGACAAGCACTTTACCAAATGAGCTATCTCCTCTACCCAAGCTGATCCTTCAAAACCATGTGATTTTTCTTAGCTTATTTAAAGTACAGCTTTCATAGCATCTTCTCTGTGACAATACATAACAGCCTCTTTACAAATCACTGGGTTTGAGGTTTGATTTGGATGGTTAACTTATTTCTTACTTATTATTGTTATTTTTTTTTTATGGTAGGGTCTTGCTTGAGCCCAGGATGACCTGGAATGCATTATGTAGTCTCAGGCTGGCCTCAGATTCACAGCAATCCTCCGACCTCTGCCTCCTCAGGGCTGGGATTAAAAGTGTGCACCAACCACCACGCCCACCTCATTATTTTTCTTCTATTGCCAACACATAGGAACAGAAATGGTTCATGTTAGTAGTGATGCCTAAGACAGGAATCATGAGGATATACAACACTTTACAGTCGTATGCCTAATCAGTACCCACTTCTGCTTTCTAGGTATGCTCATTAGGAATACATTGAAAGCTAACATTTAATGAGTACTCATAACGTGCCAGTCACATTTGAAATTATTCTTCCTGCACTAACTTCTTGAATCCAGTGAACAATCATATGAGATAAACACCATCTCATCTCTATTTTATACACGGGGAAACTGAGACGTAGTAATTTCTTAAGGTAAACTGCCCTGTGTTACCAAGCCATACTTTTCCTTCCTACCTTGCTGAATTAAAAGTGCTATTTAAACAAGGTCTACATACAAGAAAAATCAAAAATAAGATTTTGTCCCATAGCAATGATTTTTTTAATATTTGTTCATCTTTAATTTATTTATTTGAGAGCGACAGACACAGAGAGAAAGACAGATAGTGGGAGAGAAAGAGAATGGGCGCGCCAGGGCTTCCAGCCTCTGCAAACGAACTCCAGACGCGTACGCCCCCTTGTGCATCTGGCTAACGTGGGACCTGGGGAACCGAGCCTCGAACCGGGGTCCTTAGGCTTCACAGGCAAGCGCTTCAAAGCTAAGCCATCTCTCCAGCCCCCATAGCAATGATTTTTAAAGTAGGTCAGCACCTTCCGTAAAAGATAAACTGTAAAGTATTCTAAAATATTCTACAAAACAAAACAAAACAAAACAAAACAAAAAAAACACTTCCAGGCTGAAATCTAAGCTATGTACCACTGATTTGCTCCCTGGTTCCAGATGAAAATGTCCCATGCGCCTTCATATGCCTGCTTAGAGTCACCAGAAAGAGACGTGCCTCCATGATGCAGCAATATCAATGACGGCACGTCACAACCACACACTCCTTTGACAGTCAGCGAGGGGTGTGTGCATCCTGAGTATTACCAGGTGTGTCACTGTCTTTGTTCCCCAAATGCACACTCTCTCTAATTTATTTATTCATTTATTTATTTTTTGCATAATGAAACAGCAGAAGACACTATTCAGGACAAAAAAATAGGTTCTAACCTGCCCATACCCTATCCTTAATCTACACTCAATCGCAAGCATTGTATTTCTATCCGTTGCTTGAAAAGAAATGCTAAGAAGGCAAGAAAATATGATTCAAGGACAATGCCAGAAAATGTCCTCCATTTCCCCACATCTGTCATGAATAGGATGTTTTTTTTTTAATATATTTTTTTTGTTCATTTTTTATTTATTTATTTGAGAGCGACAGACACAGGGAGAAAGACAGATAGAGGGAGAGAGAGAGAATGGGCACGCCAGGGCCTCTAGCCACTGCAAACAAACTCCAGATGTGTGTGCCCCTTGTGCATCTGGCTAACGTGGGACCTGGGGAACCGAGCCTCGAACCGGGGTCCTTAGGCTTCACAGGCAAGCGCTTAACCGCTAAGCCATTTCTCCAGCCCAATAAGATGTTTTTTGATCATATTAATGAGTGAGAAGTACACAAGTCTCCAACACAAGATTTAGTTGAATTATATCTATCCTTGAAGATGAATAACCTAAATTTAAAAAAATAACAATAATTTGGTTGAAAAAGAGTCAAAGCACATTAAAACTAAAAGAAAAATCTAATCTTTTTGAACTCAATTTAAAATATTCTAGAACTTTTACAATATTCATCGTTATACATTCTTTTCCCCTCATATATTTTTCTAGCTCTGCCCGATCTCTGAATTCTTCCTCTCTGTATGTCTCCATGATAATTTTATTCTACTCATCCTGTTTCCCTAACGATCATTTCTGGATGCTAGCTGCTACATCTCAGAAAGAAAACAGAATATCACTGGGTGTGGTGGCACACGCCTTTAATCCCAGCACTCGGGAGGCAAGAGGAGGATGGCCATGAGTTTAAGGCCTCCCTGAGACTCCATAGTGAATTCCAGGGGAGCCTGAGCTAGAGTGAAACCCTACCTCAAAACAAAAAAAAAAAAAAAAAGAAAAGAAAACAGAATAATCTCTCTCACAACGCTGCATTACATAAGCCTTAAATACTGTATTAAATACACCTTATTGTGGCCATCCTTATTTCCCATGCACTTACTGACCAGGTTGAAGGAGAGAGCCATCCTAAGAGATGATGGTACATATTGAATATTTAAGGTGCTTATTTTCCAGAACATTGCTCTGCATTTGACTCTAATTTATTCAGATTCAGTACTCTCATACTTAAACTCTTGCCTTGGAAAATCTACATCAGGAGTACGGGTTATTCACATAGGATGGGTATGTCTGCCCTTCTGAGTGCTTGATACTTCTTGAAATTCAGGAAGGGATATGAACGTTTCCTTTCTGTGTTTGTTTTTTTGATCTTTTACAGTACTTCATAGTCATAGTTCAGGCTCTTTTGAAAAAATGAATACACACACACACACACACACACACACACACACACACACACATATTAGAGACAGGGAGAGAGCGAATTGGCACACCAGGGCCTCAGCCACTGAAATTGAACTCCACCTAGTGGGCATGTGCAAACCTGCGCTTGCCTCACCTTTGTGCATCTGGCTTAAGTGAGATATGGAGAGTCAAACATGGGTGACCACTAAGCCATCTCTCCAGCTCTGAAAATGAATCATATTTATGATTGCTTCCCACACTGGTCAAAATGCAGCCTGGCTCTGTGTCAAAGTCAGAGACCACAGAGGTCACATCACAGCCAAAGTTACCCTTCCCTTTCACAGATCCACATATGGTTGATCAATAGAACAAGGGAGGAGAGATGTATATACCTCCTAACGCCCTTGAGGGAATAACTGGACACTACAAAGTGCAACATATGACGTTTCCTTAGACAGTAGACTTCAGAATTGAAACTGAGAAATGATAACGACAGATGAAACTACCCTGCCCTGGGGAAATAAGGTTTTCTTCATGATGAAGGTGTGAATGAAGCTTATTTTACATATGTTGAAAGTGTTTTCGGCTAGGCGTGGTGGCACATGCCTTTAATCCCAGCACTCAGGAGGCAGAGGGAGGAGGATTGCTGTGAGTTCGAGGCCACCCTGAGACTACATAGTGAATTCCAGCTCAGCCTGGACTAGAGTGAAACCCTACCTTGAAAAACCAAAAAAGAAAAGTGTTTTCTTACCCATGCCAGAGGAGAGGAAATACCTCTTGAAATGATATGAAAACCAAGTTAGTTATCAAAAGTCAAATACTTCATATGCTATATATAGAATAAATGCATAAGAAATGTGGATGAAATGTTGTGATAATCCCAGCACTTTGATAATCTTTATTCATTCGACAAATATGGACATGGAATCTCCATAAAAAGAAAATAGAAGTTATGATATGTAAGACTTTATAATCTACCTATGAATGAGCTGGCAAATCAATGAATCCCGTGACTGCTCTTGGAGGACATGACCTTGACCTATTTGGGCAAGGCATTGTATGTCTGATTCATAGAAGTTGTCCTGTACCCAAAACACTCACGTTGCCCTTTTCAGTTGAAAATATTGAACCCCACCTTCGTAGATGCATTTTGAGATCTAGTTAATTGGCTGCTCAAGATAATACTGTATGAATCTGACATGGCAGCTGTCTCTGAAGAGGTGCTTTTAGCAAAAACCGCATGCTGATTAACTTTTCTCCTTGAAGTGGGTGGTATTCAATAATTTAAGATGGAGAACGAATCAAGAAACTAATATATGCAGGTCATGGAACATTCGATTTTTGTTTTTCTTCCTTTCCCCACCCACATTTAGGAAAAAAAAAATGGGCTTAAAGTGAAGTCAGTCTGGCTCTGTGTTTCAGATTCCCTTTATTCTTGACTTCAATCTTCCCTAGTTGATTAAGGATCTTCTTTGGGACTCCCAGACTGCTAGAAAATGCTAGCAACTGGAGGTTATGCAGAAAGGCCAATGCAGACTCAAGGGGGCAGCCTGTGGTATCCCAATTCCCTGACCCTGACGGTTCTCCATTCAGGATAGCCAAAACATTGCTGACTCTGGGCAGGCGATATGAACACAAAATCCTTACAAATTGGGAAAAAAAAAAAAAAGCAGGAATACTTTGTTAGGATATTATCTCCTTCTGACAAGAGAAAAAAAATTATTTAAACAAGATTGGAAACAGAAAAGTGTGGAGGGAAAGGGAATGCTTCTTTGCCTTTAAATATGCGTATTTAAAGCGTTAATAAGGAAGTGGGGAATGCCAGTGTGTTTTCACTAGGTGGCCACTCCTGTTCGTCCTTCCTGACCTGCCTTCCCTCAAACTGGATGTGACTGTCACCAGTGGGGGACACAATGAAGAGACATGTCAGGCACGTAGCGCTTCTTAACTTGGGAGAAATTCTGTTTTGAAGCAGATTTTAAAAGTCTGAGCCAGGGCTGGAGAGATGGCTTAGTGGTTAAGCGCTTGCCTGTGAAGCCTAAGGACCCGGGTTCGAGGCTCGGTTCCCCAGGTCCCACGTTAGCCAGATGCACAAGGGGGGGGGCACGCGTCTGGAGTTCGTTTGCAGAGGCTGGAAGCCCTGGCGCGCCCATTCTCTCTCTCTCCCTCTATCTGTCTTTCTCTCTGTGTCTGTCGCTCTCAAATAAATAAATAAATAATAATAAAAAAAAAAGTCTGAGCCAAACATACTTTCCTCAAACTCCGGTGTTGCTTTATTCATTTATTTTTTTTAATGATCTATTTATTTTTACTGACTCAGTCATTATTTTTTTTTTTTTTCAAGTTGCATGTTTGAGTCCCGTTTCCTTACCCATAAAATCGGGGAGAACACTGATGGTTGTGAAATATTTTGACAGCAACCCAAGACTCTGGCAACCTTTTCCAAGATTCTTACCCCGCTGGTCTACCCTTGCCTCTCTCTGCACTCATTGTTCCTTGGTTTGCTCTTCCTTCTAGTCTGCCTGGAGGGTGGAGATATGTCCCCTGGGCAGTGCTTGTTCACTATGTATCCATGCCAGGGCACCTAAAGGCTTTTGTCCCCATATTCTCCACACTGGATTAGAGTCACTTGAATTTGGTTCACTACCAAGTCTAATTCTTGTTCACAGAGAAATTGTGCCCAGCACATTAAAGACTCGTTAAGAATATGTGTGGCATGATTTTAAAGAAGAGTAACCCCTCTCTGCTGTAAGTTTTAAAGAGTAGTCTCCCCTCTCTATTTCTTAAGAAAAATAACAAACAATGAAGTGAGAGAGTTTTCTGGGAGTTCATGGGCTGCCCAAGAAAGGAAACCTGCTACTTGGAAGAAGGGGGAAAGCGCCTCTACTCAGCCTACACATATGCTGACCACGACAGAAAGAATGCACTGCCTGGGAAGTTGACTCAAAGCCTTGGTTTTCTATAAATGTTAACAATACAGCTAATGTGAAATGTTCTTTGAGAAATAATCTTAACTTGATTTTAAGTGCTTATGTAAATCATTAAGAATTCACTGAGTTGCTTTTTTTTCACGGGATCTCTTCAGCTTCGGAAACAATTGTAAGTCTTAGGGGTTATTAAACGTTATTAAAACGTTTCCATAAACATGGTTGGCTTTTTCTCACATCAATAACAGACCAGCTTTCTTTTTAAAGATGTATTTCTATTTATTTATTTAAGACAGAGAGAGGGGTAAGGGAGAGGGAGAGAGAGAGACAGAGACAGAGAGAGAGAACGGACACTCCAGGGCCTCTAGCCACTGTGAACAAACTCCAGACGCATGTGCCACCATGTCCATCTGGCTTACATGGGACCTGGAGAATCGAACCTGGGTCCTTCCGCTGCACAGGCATGTGCCTTAATCGCTAAGCCACCTCTCCGGCCCCAGACATAGGTTTCTAAAAATGGGTTTGACTTGAGTCAATCTTACATCTACTATGACTGACAAAATTAGGATACTTCCCCCTCAGCCTCAGTTCACCATAAATATGACAGAGCACACAGCACTCTGCCAAGGACTTGGACACATGCTGACAGCTCCCCTCACTCATGCCTGATCCCCAACACACAGAGTTTCCCCTGGTCAATGTCTTTCCTTGCCATAAATATCATGTCTCTAAAGTGCCATCAGATATTAAATACAACTTTGAAAAATAGTATCTCCCCAACAATATCACTTAAAAATAATTTTCAGCTATTTGATCATTAAGATAAATTAATGATGCAAAATGCTTTGCCAGACTTTTGTATGAATTAACAGTTCTGGATGTTTTTGGTCTGCATTTTTATGACCTGAATTGTGTCTCCTTAAATGTATTTGGGTTTCTTTTTTATAGCATTTAGAAGTGAAGGCTTTGGAAGGGAATTCAGTTTCAATGAGAACCCAAGAGGAGTCTCTGTGTAATGGGGTCGGTTCTCCCACAAGAAGACCAGAGGCCTTGCTCTCTCTTTGTCAGGTGAGATGGTAGATGCTTATAAACCAAGAAGAGTCCTCACCTGATCCTGGCACCTTGATGTCAGACATGCAGCCTGCAGAACATAAATTTCTGCTTGGTAAGCCATCTAGCTTTTTACCAGGGTAATATCATCTTAGTTATAAATCCAACCAAAACAGTAAAATATTCATAAGAGATATAACTTTTCAGCAACAAAATGATACAGTTATCCTTATTCAAAATGCACATATGGTCGGGGGGGGGGCGGTTGGAGAAATGGCTCAGCGGTTAAAGCACTTGTTTGCAAAGCCTGATGGCCCAGGTTCAATTGCTCAGTGCCCACATAAATCTAGATGTATAGAATGGTGCATGCATCTAGAGTTTTCTTGCAGTGGTAGGAAGCACTGATGCGTCCTTCCTCCCTTCCTCCCTCCCTCCCTCCCTCCCTCCCTCTCTCTCTCTCCTTTCAAAAATAAATAAAATGTTTTTAAAACACTTATAAACTTTGTATAGATATATGTAAAACATACCAAATAAGGGAACAATTAGTTTACCATATAATCAATTTAGAATATAAGATTGAGCTTCTGACACACTCCAGGTACTGCACTATGAACTGCTTTAGCAAGATGAGCATGGCAAATTCGACCATTCACACAACTGCCCAAGAGAAAATAAAGTTAGAGCATAAGCTAAGTGGGTGGGACACATGCCTGAGATAATAACTAACATAATATCAAAAGCTGACTTTATATTTAAAATTATCCTATTTAAAACTACATGGAACAACCAAACTGAGATTACAATTGTCTTTGGACATTTCTACCACACAGACCTATATAGCAGGCATCAAGAAAAGTGGAACAAGGGTTTCTACCTCATGGTGAAACATACCAACAACGCTATAAGAGAAAATAAAGTGTAATTTTCAAATCTCAGCTCCCATCAATTTAAGTGAAAATAGACAGTCGGTTCAGCATATGTTGATTCCTTAAAATCAAAAATAAACTTTCATAGCAATATGCCTCAGGGGAAAATAGAATGTGTGGGTTGTTGGATTCATTTATATTAAAAGGAAATTTCTAGCTGATGTTTGATTACATTCCTGAAAGGAAAAAAAAAATGTAATAAAAATCACAATTACTTTTTTCTTTCCTCGGGAGTAAAGAATCTTGGTCTGAAAACTTTTTGCAAATCACAAACACACCAACAGCAAAAAAGAAGTGTAAGAAGAGGATTCTTGGCATAGCTACTCCATCCAAGTAGGCAGGTTCTGCAATTCCCAAGGCTGACCGGAGCCCTGGCTCTGATACACACTAATTGTGTGACCCAAGGGAACATTGCTTGCTCTTGTTAAGGCACAGATCATTCAATAGCAGCACGTAGCTAATTCACATTCATATAGGTGCATGTGGACTCAGGAAAGTAATGTCCATCACGTGACGACTTATGGTATGCACTGCTTAATACTGGTAAAAGAGATAAGAAAGACTGGCCACTTGGAAGCAGGCCATTGGCTCCAGTGAAGTGGGGTCTTCGCATCCTGTCTTTTATTTTTTTCCCTTTCCTCTCCCATGTGTGAGGAAAGAGTATGAGCGCCGAGTGGCTCTCGAACTTTGTGCTTTGTCCCCACTCAATAAATCCGTTGTACTTAAGTGACAGGGCAGGGAACCGAGGCGTAAACACATTAAATGCTGTGCCCTGAGCCACACAGCTTGGAAGAGATCAAGTCAGAACTTGCACCCGAGTTCTATCCCGACTCTGAGGTTCTTGCAAATATGAACATGAATATGAACACAACAGTACCGAGATGGTATAAGATGACAAATATACTCTCAACCTCCTACCTCAAAGCCCAAGTCTGATTTAAAAATTGACTTATGGGCTGGAGAGATGCCTTAGCGGTTAGGCGCTTGCCTGTGAAGCCACTAGTTCAAGGCTAGATTCCCCAGGACCCACGTTAGCCAGATGCACAAAGGGGTGCACGCGTCTGGAGTTCATCTGTGGGGGCTGGAGGCCCTGGCATGCCCATTCTCCCTCTCTCTCTCTATCTGCCTCTTTCTCTTTCTGTCTGTCACTCTCAAATTTAAACATTGACTTATATCTCTCCAAGATGTTTCCATGGGAGGCCTAACCAGAAAACCCTCTCTGCTGATATTTCTCCTTTTTCTGCTATCCAAGAATTCAAATGTGGACTAAGGTTTCCAGTGACCTTGGTAAGGCATAGCTGGTTTTTCTTTCTCTTTTTGGAAGACAAACTAGACATTTTGCTTCTGGTCTCATTGTGTGACCTACTCTGATGTTTTCATTCATGGGTTTCTCACATACCCAGTTAGTAATTATGACACATTACCAATATTTAGAGGGAAAGAACAATATGGCTATCTAGCACACTACAGTATTTTATACAAAACTGAGCCTGAATAGCTGTTCTGTTTACCATCTATAATTAGTGAAATATGGTTGCCACTGTTCCCTTAATTCAATTTTACTACTGGAAGATTTAAAATGAATGTCTGTAGCTACTATTATTATGCAATAATGATAATTTTAGATTCATGGGTACTTTCACTACATATATTACCTTTACAAAAACAACATAAAATTCAGGCTAGGGAGATGGCTCGGTGTTTGAGAGCACTTCCTGCAGAAGCATGAGGGCCTGAGGAGGTTTGAGAAAGTACACGCAGAAATTCAAACCCACATCAAAAAGTAAAAATTAAAAAAAAAAAAAAAAAGCAGTCAAGATCCAGGGTCACTAAGAGACTACAGCTCAAGTTTGAACTAGGGGCAGAGCAATGCAGTGGGACACACTCTCACTGTTAACTTCCTCCTGCTGAGTCCAATACCCAATCGAAAGCACCTTATGGGAGGAGAAGGTTTATTTTAGCTTACAGTCTCAAGGGGAAGCTCCATGATGGCAGGGGACAGCGTGGCCTTAGCAGAGGCTCGGCGTCACCTCCTTACCAATATCAGGTGGAAAACAGCAGCAGGAGAAAGAGCTGATTGACGCTTGCAACCTAGGGGCTAGCAGACCTCAAGGTCAACCCCCAGCAATACATCTCCGCCAGCAAGGCTCCACCACCCCAACGGCCACCAGCTGGGAAGCAAGCATTCAAAACACATGAGTTCATGGGGGACATCTTGTTCTAGCAGCCATATTGCTCTTCATGTAAACTCAGCTAAGTGCGTGAGTACAGTGGAAGCTACACACACACAAACACATGCACACACACTCACACTCACAGTACCACAGCACATTACAGACACAAGCCATAAGATGTAGAAATCACAGAACCGTTTCAGCTTTCTGTATGAGATATCTGTATCTTTCATGGATGCTACATGATATTAGAGTGAAGGTGTGTGTGTGAAAGAGAGAGAGAGGACGGAGGATAGATAGACAAGAAAGAGATAAAACATATACACATGTGTATACACACCCACTCACATATAGTTAGATGATAGATAGATGATGGACAGATGATAGATAGATAGATAGATAGATAGATAATAGATTGATACATAGATAGATGTAGATGACAGAGATAGATGATGATAGATAGATAGATAGATAGATAGATAGATAGATAGATAGATAGATAGATAGATAGATAGAGACAGATAATAGGTTGACAGATAGATAGATGATAGATAGATAGATGTAGATGGCAGAGGTAGATGATAGATGATAGATAGATAGACACATAGATAGATAGATGACACATAGATAGATGATAGATTGATAGATAAATAGATAGGTAGATAGATATATGATAGGTAGATAGATATAGACAAATGATAGATACATAGATAGGCAGATACATAGATAGATAGACAGATAGATAGGTAGATAGATAGATAGATAGATAGATAGATAGATAGACAGATGACACATAGATAGATGATAGATTGATAGATAAATAGATAGGTAGATAGATATATGATAGGTAGATAGATATAGACAAATGATAGATACATAGATAGGCAGATACATAGATAGATAGACAGATAGATAGGTAGATAGATAGATAGATAGATAGATAGATAGATAGACAGATAGATAGACAGACAGACAGACAAACAGATGATAGATGATACATAGATAGGTAGATGATAGAGAATATGTCTCAGACAGGGAGCATACGGATAAGATTAATTCAGGAAGCACCCTGGCCTGATGCCTAGGCCTGCCTACACTGCGTATATTTTAACAGTGGAAACTTCCAATCCATACCAGTCTTTGTTGACCACATCTGGCTTTGCAAATATGAAAGCTTCAAAAACAGGCATCATTACTTCCCCTTGACAAAAGTTTTATAGGTGTATATCAGAGAAAGTTGCATATTCTTTTCATTGAACAGAGTTTCCCTCACTTCGTTGTCATTCATATCTTTGATAATGTTTAAGACTGTAAACATTTTATTTTATTTAAATTTATTTTGACTTTTATTTATTTATTTGAGACTGACAGACAGAGAGAGAAAGCGGCAGATAGAGAGAGCGAGAATGGGCGCGCCAGGGCTTCCAGCCACTGCAAACGAACTCCAGACGCGTGCGCCCCCTTGTGCATCTGGCTAACGTGGGTCCTGGGGAACCGAGCCTCGAACCGGGGTCCTTAGGCTTCACAGGCAAGCGCTTAACCGCTAAGCCATCTCTCCAGCCCCAAGACTGTAAACATTTTAAACACCCATAGTTTTACGAAGTAATAAGAGTGAAGTATTTATTTTGGTAGAAAATGACCTAACTTGAAATACTAAGTGCAGGCAACTCAATATGTGATATAATTTTAAAAAATAATCAATATATTACAAAGCAGATCCCAATGGCTTGCAGAGGTCATACCACACATATTTGCTACTGGAATCCTTAATATAGTAACACACTTTTCCTTGTTAGAATATTTTAAGTACCTTCAGATCTGACAGTGCATACAAAGGTGACTATAGAAAACTCAATGTGAAGCCATCAATACTTACTTCATGTTATCCAAACAAATTTATAGGCAAAACATTTGTTTTTCCAAAGTAACTCCAGATAGGTTATAATCTAGCTTTATCATCCAAGTAAAACAAGGCGCATTTGGACATTTAAATATGTATATGCAGAACATATTTCGCAGTTACAGTTTTAAGAGGAAAAGGACAAAAAGATAATTGCTTTTCAATTAATAATTTAGCATCTCGCAAAGACCATAGGAAAAATGATAAATCTGGCCAAAGCACCATAACATAATGAAAGATCCAGGAAGGAGAAGAGAAAATATCAATGTGTATATTTCCGGATCATTAGCATACAGCTAATGCAGGGAATACAGGGAGGAAAGTGAGGGAAAGATCACATATCAGGACATTGGGGAGGCGATTGCAGTGTAGCTCCAAATGAGTAGAGCAAAATCACTGACGGGAAACTATTATCTTTATTTCAGATCTCTATGTAAAGCAGAGTACTTACAACATGAGAGGCAAAGTAAGGGACATCAGCTACCATTCTGCTTCCAGAAGGCTTCCAAGACCCTTGGGAGAAGGTTCTCATTGATGAAAGAGATATAAAAATCTGAAATGGGGAGTATGCATTAAGCTCTATTTTTAAGCAAAACTATGGCTTTTTTTTCTTTAAGTTAAAAATGAGTCTCCATGGGTTGGAGACATGGCTTAGTAGTGAAAGCACTTGCCTGTGCAGCCTAAGGACCCGGGTTCCATTCCCCAGAGCCAAAACAAGCCAGATGCACATGGTGGTGCGTGCGTCTGAAGTTGACTTGCAGTGGCTAGAGGCTCTGGTGTGCCTGTTCTCTCTCCCTCCCTCTGCCCCTCCCTTTCATTCTCTCTCTTTCTTATTCTCTCTCTCGTAAATAATTACAAAAACATAAAAATTGAATGTCTAAATATATTAATATAACCCTTATTGGAAAACTGGCAGAACAGAAAGTTGAATTTACTCACACTGTATAAACCAGCAATTCTATTCCTAATAATTTATGCAAAAGAAATGCAAGTGTGTGTTTTAACTGAAAGGCTCATATTTAGAGGAACAGTGTGTGTCACACCTCTAAACCTATAAACTGCACATTTGCCCAACAACAAGAGATGCATATGCTTCATTCCATTTCCACAAGGGAAAGGGGACAATGCCCCAAATCAATGTTGAATAAGTGGAGCAGATCATTACTAACAATGTACCATGACATTATCTCATCCATAGGAAGTACAGCCCATGGCAACAGCTCGTAGGTGCACATGAAACGAGTGAGGGTTCGGGTGACCTTTGAAAGTAGGAGGCGGTAGATGGGAAGAAGAGGTGGGGTGCGGGGGTAGGACACCAGGTCTCCCACTGTTGTGTGTTGCTCTGTGATGTTAACCACATCCCAACGACGACTGCATGTGGGGAACTACCTATGTGTGATCGAGAGGGTTTCCTGCACATGTGATTGTCTACACTGCAGTCCCAAAGAAAACAGAAATCCTAGAATAAATTAACAAATATGTGGCTGGAAGTAAATTTCCAGCAACATCTGATACATTAGTACGTAATGATTAAAACAAAAAACAAAAACAAAAAAACAGGACTACAGAGACTGCTTAGCGGTTAAGGCACTTGCCTGTGAAGCCTAAGGATCCAGGTTCAATTTTCCAGGTCCCATGTAAACCAGATGCACATGGTGGTACACGCATCTGGAGTTCGTTTGCAGTGGCTGGAGGCCCTGGTATGCCCATTTTCTCTCTCTCTCTCTCTCCCTCTCTCTTAAATAAATAAATAAACAAATAAACTTATAAAAAACTGCTAAGAAGTTTGGGAGAGAAAACAAGAACCAAATGAGATTCTGAGCTCGTCTTAATATTTCCAGAACACTGTACCTGAAAGTACAAGTCATTTGTCAAATCAGTAACCAGTCTCAAAGAGAGCATTGTCTCCTATAACTGATATTTTTTAGGAAATATAAAACAAACAAACACCAGGGCTGGTGAGATGGCTCAGTATTTAAGGTGCTAACCTGCAAAGCCTCAGGATCCAGGTTTGATTTCCCAGTACCCATGTAAGCCAGTGCACATGGTAGCCCACGCATCTGGAATTTGTTCACAGTGGCTAGAGGCCCTGGCACACCCATCCTCATATTCTCATTCTCTCTCTCCCTCTCTCTCTCTCTCTCTCTCTCTCTCTCATAGATAAATAAATAAATAAAAACATTTTTAAAACACCAACACTAATTCTGAAATGTTGTTTGTGAATACAATACTTCATTAAAACAATTTCTTTTATTCTCTGATTTGATTTTGGACTTAAGACTTCAATGTTGTGAAGAGCTTTTTAAAAAAAAATGACATCACTTTCTGTTTAATCTTCATACACACTTGAAATTCTTGGAGACAAAATATAATTCTGAAGCCATGTATATATTTTTAAAACCACAGGATCAATCATAAGGAGATCTGCTTCATCGATATCACTTCAAGTCAGCTATTTTGCTTCCTTGTTAACCTCAAAGTGGTTACACTGATCATTGCTCAGTAGAATCCGTTTGCCTTTAGATACCAGATTTCCTTGCTGAGCATCCTGTGAAGCTAGGCACCGCCATATGAATGGTATTCTGCCTAGATCCTAGGTGTGCTTTGTACAGCAACTATCTTCAGATGTGTGTGTGTGTGTGTATGTAAAATTTATTTGAAAGAGAAAGGGGAGGGAGAAAGAGGAAGATACATATGTATAGAGAGAAAGGGTATGTCAGAGCCTCCAGCTACTGCAAAAGAACCCCTGACTCTTGCACCACCTTGTACATCTGTCTTATGTGGGTGCTGGGGAATAGAATCTGGGTCCTCAGGCTTCACAGGCAAGCTCCTTAACTTCTAAGCCATCTCTTCAGCCCTAGAGCAACTATCTGGTGTAGAGACATTGCAAGCTGAACTCTGGAAGACATGCATTAAAGATGGCAAAGCTTCCTGCTGAGTAGGTAAGTCCTCAACCAGTCTTTTTATGTATTTCACTGCTACAGGTTTTGTTGCAAGCATCAGCTTATCCTCAGCCAGATCCACTGGTAACACATGTTGGGAATCTAAATAATATTATCTTTTTATGTGTAGGAAAGTGAGGTTTTCTGTTAACTCCTCGTCCCTAGTGGAGATGTGAGAGATAATATAAGTTATGCATTTTAGCAAAAGAGACCATGATTTAGATTTACTTTATTCTTAAGATAGTCAGAGTTGAAGAATGAGGTAGGGTTAGAAAAAAAGGGGGGTACAATATCTGGAATGACATACACCTAGTGGGATAACAAACCTTGCAATTTTTTCCCTGGATTTTCTTATTATTTGTGGCCTACCATCACTGGCGGCAGCTGTGTGTATCCTGTCACACACACAGGGGATGGTGGAGGGGATGCCAGTGGAGAAAAAGAGGGATGGTCGCTTCTCAAGCAGAGAAGAAGCGAAGTTAATGGCAAGAACTGCTCCTTCCGTAGATGACAGATATAAAACATTGGACTTTCTTCCTTGAACCAATGAGTTTATAATATCATATAACTTCTGTGGATATAAGGTCATTGCCATCAGCCCAATTTATTATGTTCTCTCTCTGAGAGTAATTCAAAATTTCTAATGCATGCTTTTGTGCACAGATGTAGCTGATGGCCCCCTCTCAAAACCTTACAGTTAGCTTTTAAGTAAAAACAAGAATCCTTCATCTCTACATTCCTGGGTTGTAGGACAAATGTCATGCAAGAGGGTCCCAAGAGGAAACAGGATGAGGGGGAATTAAGACAATCAAGACTGAGAGTGATATTTGCCATAAGGCAGTGCTTCCAAATCTGAACAATATTACATGACTAGCGATACAATTCCTTCTCAACCAGAAACCTTCAGAAATAAGTGAGCTGATGTGTTGGAGCAGAGAAGCCACATGGACATCACTGAGAAAAGAAACAGGGCAGGTAAGAAGCAAGCATGGGGCTGGAGAGATGGCTTAGCGGTTAAGCGCTTGCCTGTGAAGCCTAAGGACTCCAGTTCGAGGCTCGATTCCCCAGGACCCACGTGAGCCAGATGTACAAGGAGGTACACGCGTCTGGAGTTCATTTGCAGTGGCTGGAAGCCCTGGCATGCCCATTCTCTCTCTGTCTCTTTCTCTCCCTCTCTCTCGGTCTCTCTCAAATAAATAAATAAAAATGAACAAAAAATATTTAAAAAAAGAAGCAAGCATGAACCAATGGTTGGGAGCACCTGAGCTGAAGAAAATCCAACTAAAGTTAAGTCATTTTATAGCTGTCCATAAAACCTGTTTCTGCCTCTAACCAAGAGAGCTTTTACAATTAGAATATGGCACTTTAATAATATCAGACGTTCCTTGCAAAAGACACGTTGATTTTTAAACATTAAAGCCCATCTATTTTAATTACAAACTTTTACTTCAGATCCTATTTTTACATATGGCATAGTGTGGCACTGAAACATTTATCATTTAAGCTAGCTCCAACTTTGAGACTCACTTAACAAGTTCTTTCAGACCCAAATGAGCTTGGCAACAGCTGTTAATCAGTGAGCTCCCTCATCCTCCCCTTCCAGTTCTGTCTTAGCTAAAAATAGCCTCTAAATCTGGTCATTTGATACTTTCTTTTGGGGTTCATTTCTACCCCTGCTTGATAGAGCAGGATTGCTGTGACTAAAAATCAGAGAGGATACACCGCAAAACTGTCAGCCACGTGCCCTGCAGACACTGTGCTAAACATGCTACGCCATGTGTTTATGAAGTAAAAGTGGCAGAATTCTGAATACAGCAGAAGATGAGTGACTTATTCATCTGATTTTAGCATGTTTAGCATTAGAGCCCTCACGTCAAGGTTGACAGATAGTATACTCTGATTGTTAGGAGACCATGCTAGATGGCTTTTCATTTCTCATCAACTAATTGTTTGTTTGGTTTTTTTTTCTACCAACCTCATTAAATTTGGCTATGTCCAGTGAACTGTGAAGTCATGGCACATACTGCTGAGTTTCCATTCAATATCTATTCACGCTCCCTTTCAATCTCTTTTGGGCAACGCTTACGTTGTTTACTCAGTAACATATCCAGTAACAAACATCAGCTCCACGGGAACCTTTCAAGCTGGGGGCAAGTATGGGAGAAAGAGATATAAGCAGAAGTTTCCGAGAAATTCCTTGCTTCCCTGACTTAAGACAATAAATAACGTTTCAGCTTTCTTTCATGCCCTGTCGTGCTTGGAATGAGCCAGAAGTTCACAAGGGGAGTCACACCACCTAAGATTATGACAATTGACGCAGGACTGGTCAGTGTGCAAGAACGACAGAGAAGGCGGCCTCTACCCTTTCCCACGAGACAAATGAATTACTAGGAACTTCAATTGCTGTTGGTTTTCTGTCACTTGCAGCTGAATACACATCTAGCTGATAAAGTGACCATTGAATGATTTTGCAGCAAAGCCCACTTGCTTTATAAAACGTGAACATTCGAAAAGATCCTCGGGTGGCAAGCTACAGTCACACCACCTTCTTAACGTTCATTACGTGGACATGCATTAATTTAGCTTTTGTTGGAGTTAATGTTTTCTTCAATCACCTCTTTCCTTGAAAGCATTTTTAAAGTAAATATGCGCAAATTGTCTACCTTAGAAACTGCAAAAGATGCAGAGATATTTATGTGTCTAATTCAATGCTGGCTTCCTTTCCTGAGCTATTAATTCATTTGGTATAAAATGCACTATAATTGAATGCTGTTCTTGCAGTTTGTGCACACCAGTTATCATGCTAATGTGCACAAAAGGTTTCATCCAGCATGAATGTATGCACTAAAGCCCAGACTTTGTCTCAGCAAATGCTGACAGACTCAATAAACTTGCTGACAATTTCCAAACTCTGTCCAGATAGGGTATGGCTGTACAAACATCACTATAGGGCCTGCTGGGAAAACGGATGCTTTCCATGGTGGGCAGCTGCTTTGGTCATGTTAAAGTAATTTATATGTACATGTGTGTGTGCGTCATATGACTATATTGAAACATGCCTTGTAATTCTTTGGTAGCTAATTCTACAACATGAATTTCAATAAAATGTACCTTCTCTTCAAAATTTCCTTTCATCCCATGGTTAAAACTCTAAAACTCACTCTGAAACCTGGCACCTTATTGATGTTACTATCTTTAGAAAAAGCCATGCTTGGTGATTTTAGTGAGTGTGCCAAACTGTATGGTGACTTCAAGTGTCCAATGATTGAGTTACAGAAAGAGATGCACAGAGGAAAACCAAAACAAATAGAATTTCCTTCTTATCAAAAGGTACTGTTTTCATTTGGAAGAGTTTTTACTCATTTAGTTGCTCTTTAATTGACAAATTAGCAAGACATGATTGAAAGAGGAATGAAAACATTTCGACCTTTTGGAAGCTCAGTCCCAGATTAGCTTCTCCATAATCACCCAGTGAACCTTGGCAATGGCCAACGTCAGCTTGAACACTGAGGCAGGGTCGCTTAAAAGTGAAATCTTCCCTCTTGAACAAGTTGGAAAAGGAGGAGAGTTAGTGCCATTTAATTAATGAAACTGATCTAAAGAGGCTTCTCTCCTCATCCCTGTTGGAGAGATGAAAACCAAGAACCCATTTATGCCAACAAAATAGATAAGATCATTCATTATGTAAATATGCCCTTTATAGTCATATCCCAGCTATAAGGTGAATAATATACCCATGAATAATTGACAGTTGGTGGCATTTAATATTTATTAAGTGCCTTTTATATGGATTTGAGTCAAGCAAATCCATTCCATGAACCCAGTGACAATATCTGTTTAATGATTTATGGGGCATCTAAATATGAGGAGCAATGTTCTGTGTAAGAGACAGATAGAAATTGTATGATGGGGATTTCAATGTTGATGGGACAATGTTCTGTTTTCTATTTTTTTTTCATGTGCTAAGTTCCTTTGAGAAAAAAAATACTAGCTTGTTATTTTTTTAAGATATTTTTATTCATTTATTTGAGAACAAGGCAGACAGATAGAAAGAGGAAAAGACAGAAGGAGAGAAAGTAAATGAATGAGTATGGACATTCAGGGCCTCCTGCCACTGCAAACAAACAAGACACATATACCACTTTGTGCATCTGGCACTACAGGGGCACTGTGGAATCAAACTCAGGTCATCAGACTTTGCAAGCAAGTACCTTAGCTGCCAAGCCATCACTCCAACCCCCTAGTTTGTTGTTTTATCATAGCGTTAGCATATAGAGAGTCTTAGGTGTCATTATGGCATTTTCTAACACAATTTGTTTTACTTGATTTTCCTACCCCATCTTTTCATTCCTCTAACCCTCTCTGTGCCCCTCTCTCTTATAGGTCATACATGTCCTTTTGCTCTTCCCAGCCCTTCCTCTGAATCTCTTTTCACCCTCTCTTGGTCATCTTTCTAGGTTTTTACCTCTTTACATCTTTCTAGGATTTATAGGTTTTCACCTGTTTGCCCATTCACACACATACGTATAAGAATTACAAGCTAGGATCTTCATAAGAGAGAGAACACATGCAGTTTAGGGCTTTCTAAGGTTGGGTCACCTTGCTTAATATAATTATTTCTGATCCACCCATGATGCTGAAAATTCCATGATTTCATTTTTAACTGCTTAAGTAAAATTCTGTTGTGTATATGGACCAACCACATTTTAATTATCAATTCATCCATTCATAGCTGGTTCTATTTAGTAACTGTTGTCTACAGACCAGGAATAAACACCTGTGTGTGCATATCTCTCTCATAGAATACAAAGTCCTCTGAGTAAATGCCCAGGAGTATTATTGCTGGCTCATATACACTTCTATTTTTAACTTTTCATGAGAAACCTCCACACTAATTCCATCCTGGCTATCCTCATTTGTACTCCTATTAGGTAATGAATACAAGTTCCTCTTTGGGGGCTGCAGAGATGACTTAGCAGTTAAGCGCTTGCCTGTGAAGCCTAAGGACCCTGGTTCAAGGTTTGATTCCCCAGGACCCACGTTAGCCAGATGCACAGTGGGGGGGGGGGCATGCAGCTGGAAATCATTTGCAATGGCTAGAGGCCCTGGTGTGCCCATTTTCCCTCTCTCTCTATCTGCCTCTTTCTCTCTCTCTGTTGCTCTCAAATAAATAAAGGTTCCACTTTTTATGAGAAAATCCTAGTTTTCTTTCTTTTTTCAGATAGAAAAATGATGCCACCTGAGATAATTTGTGATGAATGCTGAAGGTTCTATGATCAAGACCTTGAAGGATGGATTTTTAAAATTTTTTTGTTCATTTTTATTTATTTATTTGAGAGCGACAGACACAGAAAGAGGCAGAGAGAGAAACAGAGAGACAGGATATGCGTGCCAGGGCCTCCAGCCACTGCAAAGGAACTGAAGAAGCATGTGCCCCTTGTGCATCTGGCTAACCTCGTGGATCCTGGGGAATCGAGCCTCCAACTGTGGTCCGTAGGCTTCACAGGCAAGCACTTAACCACTAAGCCATCCCTCCAGCCCCTGATGGATGGATTTTGAAAGGTGGCTGTTGTAGTTGCCTTCCTGTTGTTGGGACAAAGTACCAGACCAAAAGCAGCTGGTGAGAGGAAAACTGTTGATTTTGGCTTACAGTCTCAAAAGGAAGCTCCATGATGGCAGGGACAAGACGGTCAAGCTGAGGCTGGACATCACCTCCTTGCCCTACCAGGGAACAACAGCCACAGGAGAAAGAACCACACTCCAGCAAAGGGGAGGTGGCTTTAACACCTCTAAGCCCAGCCACAAGCTCACACCTGCTCCAGCCAGACTTCAGTTCCCAAACTACCACCAGCTGGGGACCAAGCATTCAGAACCTATGAGTTTATGGGAGACACTAGATTCAAACCACCATAGTGTGGTACTCCAAAAGAATAACAGTTCAATCAAATGAGAGTCTGAAAGAGCAATGAAAGCTCAGAAAAGTCATCCCTTTCAGCTGAAATACACGCACAATATGGGTAAAACATCCTTGATAAGTAGGATGGAACTATCATTTAAAAATGGCTTATTGTGGACTTTAAATCCTTTTGAGAAGACAGTAGCAAGAAAGACAATAATCTGGTTTGTAGTGTCTTAAGTTCATATCCTCTTCCCCAGCAGAGATATATGTGTTCTAAGAAAAGAAGCAAGGCTGGCAATGTTCAGGATTGATTTTATCTTTGCTTATTCCACATATGATTAAGCAGATATAGGAAGTTTTCTACTGTGTTGAAACAGCTGAAGTCTTATTTTTAATTCAGCTAATTTGCTAAGTGTGTGATTAAAATTACTATTTTTCCAAGAACCCAAATATTGAAATGCCCACTTAGCTCTAGCCATCAATTTTATTTTGGTCAATAGTAGCAACATTGACACCATCTCTTCATTCCTGCCTCCTCAGTCCTTAATTTCTTAACCATCTAATCTTTGTGGGTATTTAGCATGAAAAAAATAGAATATATCAATTTATTAAATTAAAATGTGAAATGATGACTTATTTTCAATAGAAATGCCAGAGCATCGGAATTCCCCACCCGCCGAGTTTTAATCTTAGAGGACCACTACTCCCCAAGCAGTTTCTCATTGACTGAAACATACGGTGGTTGTCTGCACTTTGTAAATGACCCAGACAACGCCTCTGGTATTAGTTAGCAAAGTACATCCCAGATAGGTCTAGCCTTTCTAAATATCAAAATCAAGCCACGGTCTCAAGCAGAACATCTATCATAGAAACATTTCTACAATAAACATTTTTAAAGTAACCAAAAAATATCCAGAGACAGTTATTTGAGAGAGCACTCAGATTTATGTGACCACATTAAACAATGGATGTGTGTGAGAGTAAGCTTACAGATACGCACTTGGACTCATCACACAGATATGGGAAGTACTAGCGCAGAGTTGAGACAAATGTAATTACAATGGATAAGCAACTGGAAAGTACTCTTCATTGCTGAAGATAAAAACAAGGTAGAACTTTAGGCCACCTGAACAAACCAATGTGTTGAGAAAATTATTATATTCAATATGGTTTAAATGACATATTATTGGAGCATTGCCACTTGATACATGCTCCTTTCAAACTAATATGACAAAGTGTAGCAGAAATTTCGAAGGGATCAGTTCCACACAAGTTAAAAAGTATGAACAGGGCTGGAGACATTGCTTAATGGTTAAGGCGCTTGCCTGAGAAGCCTAAGGACCCAGGTTCGATTCCCCAGGTCCCATGTTAGCCAGATGCACATGGTGGTGCATGTGTCTGGAGTTCGTTTGCAGTGACTAGAGATCCTGGTGCACCCATTCTCTCTCTCTCTCCCCGCCCCTCTGTATCAAATAAATAAATAAATAATGATTAAAAATAAAAAATATGAACAAAGCAGGACTTGGTAGCACATATATCTTTAATCTCAGCACTCAGGAGCTAAGGTAGGAAAATCACCATGAGTTCGAGGCCAGTCTGCGCTACAAAGTGACTTCTAAGTCAGCCTGACAAACAAACAAAACAAAAAGATGTTCACAAAGACATTAACACATCAGTTAAAAGAAAATGGAAACATCACAAATACCTGATAGTTTGATAACCCTCATTTCAAAAGTAAAATTGTAATTGTTTTAATTTTTTTATTTATATTTCACCAGTTTTTTTTACACTTAATACAATATTATTAGTTTTGGTATACAAAAAAATCTTCTGATATAATTTTACTTTTAATGCATGCATAATCTAATGTGAAAAATGAATAAAAATTTATTAACTGGTTGATTTTTTCATAGCAATTACAAATTGTTTAATATATTTATTTATTTGAGAGAGGAAGAGAAGAAGAGAGAGAGGCAAACAGAGAGAGAATGGGCACACCAGGGCCTCTAGCCGCTGTAAACAGGCTCCAGACTCATGCACCACCTTGTGCATCTGGCTTATGTGGGTCCAGGGGAAGGAAGTGAACACAGACCCTTTGGCTTTGCAGGCAAGAACCTTAACCCCTAAGCCATCTCTCCAGCCCCAATTAGAAATTATTAAGAAAATATTTTAACATGGTTAGAGCCTTTGAAATTCTCTTTTATGCATACATAACATTTATGCAATAACAGCTGCTTAATTACAGTATGGTTGTAATTCAGCCCAATAAATTCAATGGTATAACTTACAGTCACATTTTTTCTTAATTTTTATATTTATTTACAAGTTGAGAGAGAGAGGGAGAGAAAGAGGGAGCGAGAGAATGAGCAAGTCAGGGCGTCTAGCTGCTACAAATGAACTCCAGATGCATGCACCCCTTTGTGCATCTGACTTTACATGGGCATTGAAGAATCAAACCCAAAGCCTAATGACCCAAGTTGGAGTCCCCAGGACCCACATCAAGGCAGATTCAGTGAGGCATGCATCTGGAGTTCGTTTGCCTTGGCTAGAAGCCCACACACACCTATTCTCTCTCTCTCTCTCTCTCTCTCTCTCTCTCTCTCTCTCTCTCTCACTCTCACTCTCACTCTCTCATTTCTATATTTGTCTCTCTTCTCTCTCTGCTTGCAAATAACTAAATAAAAATGTTTAACCATTAAAGACTGGAGGGATGGCTTAGCGGTTAAGGCATTTGCCTGCAAAGCCAAAGGATCCCTGTTCGACTCTCTACTGCCCACCAAGCCAGATGCACTAGGGGTGCACACACTGGAGTTCATTTGCAGTGGCTGGAGGCCCTGGCCTGCCCATGCAGCCTCCCTCCCTCTCATTCTCTCTCTTTCTCTCTTCCTCCCTCTTCCTCTGTCAAATAAATAAATAAACTATTTAATAATGTTTAATCTTTAAGACTTTTTTTCTCTTTTTTGGTTTATTTTTATTTATTTATTAGAGAGCAACAGACTGACAGAGAAAGAGGGAGAGAGAGAGAGAAAAAAAGAGAGAGAGAGAATGGGCACGCCAGGGCCTCCAGCCACTGCAAATGAATTTTAGACACGTGCGCCCCCTTGTGCATCTGGCTAACGTGGGTCCTGGGGAATCAAGCCTTGAACCGGGGTCCTTAGGCTTCACAGGCAAGTGCTTAACCGCGAAGCCATCTCTCCAACCCTCATTTATGCTTTATATTCCTGAAATATTCAATTACTTTTAGTAGTCATATATATATATATGTGTATATATATATATATATGTATATATATATATATATATATATATACATAGATATGTGTACAAATATGTTTAAAATGTCTACCATATACTCTATAATACTAATACAAAGCATATTACTTTTTAGACTTATTATTTCACCATTCACATATATTCCAAACCCTATGAACACTTCTCATTCTTCTGTCTTTACCTGTTTAATGTGTATTCACAATATTGTAACATGAAAGACTTCTCAATCATGTGATTTCAGTGACTAAATCCAAGGTGCTATTGAAAACAGAAAAATAAATAAAGACGAATGTTAGTTTAATATTAAGTTGAGGAAAGCTTTCAGATAAATGGTAAATTATATTTCCAAGCGATAAGTAATTTGTAATAGACTGTCAGAAAGAGATGGCTTAGCGGTTAAGGCATTTGTCTGCAAAGCCAAAGGACCTAGGTTTGAGCCAGATGCACAAAGTGGCGCATGTGTCTGGAGTTCATTTGCGGTGGTTGGAGGCCCTTGGGGGTGCCCATTCTTTCTCTCTCCTTCTGTCTGACTCTGTCTCTCTCAAATACATAAAATATTATAAAAAATCTAGGTGGAATCTTAGATCTCATGTAACAAGCTGAGAAAAATACTTCTACTAAAAAATAAGGTTAATTTCACAATATAGAAAAGTTAGATACAAACATATAATTCATAAAAGGGAAAACAAAAGATGCACATGAAAAGAAATGTGGCCTCTATGTTCACTAATTAAACTTGGCATTGGGCTGGGGAGATGGCTTAGAAGTTAAGGCGTTTGCCTATGAAGCCTAAAAACCCAGCTTCAATTCTCCAGGACCCACGTTAGCCAGATGCACAAGGGGGCTCATGTGTCTGGAGTTCGTGTGCAGCGGCTGGAGGCCCTGGAGAACCCATTCTCTTTGTGTCTCTCTGCCACTTCCTCTGTCTCTTTCTCTCTCTCTACTAAATAAATAAAGTTAAAAAATACTGGAATTCACTCTGTAGTCTCAGGGTGGCCTCAAACTCAAAGTGATCCTCCTACCTCTGCCTCCCAAGTGCTAGGATGAAAGGCGTGTGTCACCATGCCCGGCTTGGCAAGTCTTTATTACCAGAACTCAATACCTACAATGCACGCATAAGGTTGTATTACACATTGTATTCATACTGCTCAAAGCCTCTCCGGATGTCTCTTGCAACGCTCTCTTTCTCTGTGATACACATCATGTCTAGAATCAGTTCTAACACAACACTTCAGGACCTGCCTGAAAAGATGCTTACTTTAGCTGGGTGTGGTGGTGCAGGCCTTTCACCCCAGCACCCGGGAGGCAGAGGTAGGAGGATCGCTTTGAGTTCGAGGCCACCCTGAGACTACAGAGTGAATTCCAGGTCAGCTTGGACTAGAGTGAGACCCTACCTCAAAAAAAAAAAAAAAAAAAAAAAAAAGCAATGCTTTGATGTCATAAAAACAAAAAGTGCCAGGGGTTAGGGAGATGGCTGATGACATGGGTGTCAAGCAAGGGTGAGTTTGCACCAGTAAAATTTACATGAAGTTCGATCCTGTGACATGTGTATGATAAGAAGGGAGGCAGAGAAATGAGACCCCAGAAGCAAATAAATAATGCAGCCATGAACAATGACAGGCCCTGACTGACACATGGTCAAAGACAAGGAAAAACACCAATTTGTCTTCAGACCTCCACACACATGCTGACACGAAACAAGCATGCAAACATATGTTTTAGACACACAGCCGAGCACCTGATATTAAAGAGAATGATTAAAGATAAAGACATAAAATTATTTTATAGAGGTTTATGTAAAGGGCAGACAGGCTGGGTATGGTGGTGCACGCCTTTAATCCCAGCACTCGGGAGGCAGAGGTAGGAGGATCGCTGTAAGTTTGAGGTCAAACTGAGACAACATAGTGAATTCTAGGTCAGTCTGGGCTAGAGTGAGTCCATACCTCAAAAAACAAAACAAAACAAAACAAAAAGATAGGCTAAAATATGACTCTCAATTTACTGTTTTCAACTCTTATTTTAAACAAGCACAAAAATGTTCCTTCCACTGAAGATTGAAGATCTGAATTCCACTCCTGTCACTGAACAACTACATTGTCAGAATTCTTCTTTCGACAGTGTCTATAATAAGCATCGGCAGGTCATCCGAGAAAAGTCTACATGAGTAATTTATAAAGGGAGGAAATACTACATTACTGTTGATGTTCCGAAACTGAATAATGAATTCAATCATAAATAATTTAGTTCCATCCATTGGCCCATATTTTTTGTGCTAAGTATAGTAAGTTACCAACTCCTCTGAAACTTCCAAATTTATCCACTCATACCATGTAGTCTTTGTTTGATGAAGCCTATGACTTATTTGCAGCAATGATCACATAATATATTTCCATGTGTTTACTGAAATAATTGTCAATTTCCTTTCACTACTGGTACTATGCTTGAAAATAGTGGGAGAAAATATGATGGGTTCTTTCATAAGCATTTCTTTCATATCACTTTGCCACAATAAACGCATGTCATAAACAATTAAATTCTCAACCCTTTTTGTAAGAGTGGCCTAGGACTGGAAATTTAGATATAAGAGGTTTCCTTTCTATTGCCATGCTTCAATACTTTGAATAAAAGATTTCACAGGCTGGGTGTGGTGGCGCATGCCTTTAATCCCAGCACTTGGGAGGCACAGTTAAGAGGATCACCGTGAGTTCGAGGCCACCCTGAGACTACATAGTGAATTCTAGGTCAGCCTGGGCTAGAGTAAGACCTCAAAACCCCCCAAAAAAGATTTCACAGAAGTCTGTGGAATTGGTGAGGCAACCTACCTGATAAAGATAGAGAGAAACAAGAAACATGGCTGGAATTAAATGTGGAATTTCATTTTATTTCTAGTTTAAGGGAGCGATACAGCCAGCTAAGAACCAATCCCACACTGCTGTTTTGGCAACCTCATGGTGTTATTCATACGATATGAGAACAGAACATTCCCCTGGAAAGGTCAGAGGTCAACTGCTCAACAACCCACTTTATATTTAAGTACATTGAACCCTTGAGGATTGAAACAATCTGCCTGAGGTCACTGTGCTAGCTAGTGACAAAAAAGGGGGAAAACATAGGCAAAGTTCTAGATATGCAGTAAATTACTCTGCTTCACATCCCTATGTGACTGCTTCTTGCATGCAAGGCACCAGGTTTAAGTCAGTTATGTATGTAATGTTGAAAGTTGCACGGGGTCTTTGTACTCCAAATCCAAGGTCAAAATAAGAAAGAAAAAGGGGGCTGGAGAGATGGCTTAGCGGTTAAGCGCTTGCCTGTGAAGCCTAAGGACCCCGGTTCGAGGCTCGGTTCCTCAGGTCCCACGTTAGCCAGATGCACAAGGGGGCGCACGCGTCTGGAGTTCGTTTGCAGAGGCTGGAAGCCCTGGTGCGCCCATTCTCTCTCTCTCCCTCTATCTGTCTTTCTCTCTGTATCTGTCGCTCTCAAATAAAAAAATAAATAAATAAATAAAAAGAAAGAAAGAAAAAGGAATTTAAAAGTATCTACTGAACAGTGATACTGAAAACAAACAACAACAACAAAAAAAACGATCGGTTTTCCCCAGTCTCCTTCCAGATCCTCAGGGATCTGGGCCAGATTAGGAGATCACTGGACTGTATCATACAATTATGTGGAGGTCCAACTAGGCCCAAAATGCATGGCATTGTGTAAGTCTCAGTACCACTCTGGACCTCAAATACATCATACATTATTTTATCAGATATGTTATCATCTATTCAAAATACAAGGTGATTTCTTTAAGGTCCCTTTGTCCCTAAGAATAGGTTCTTTCTTTCTTTGTCCCCCCCCCCCCCCGTCCCTGCCATTTTCTCTACTTTGCATTTTTTTTTCCAGGCAGTGAGCTCACATGAAAGCTCACCTGAGATCACCACAGTTGCTGTTGGAAGCAGAAACAGGTCTAGGGGCCGTGCCTAACACAAGAGTGGTTTCCACACCTGCCGCCATACATGTGCAGTGTGGTGTTTTCGAACAATATGATTCCTAAAGAACAGCTGGCTCTGCCAGGATAGTTGCTCTGTTGTTCTGGGAAGTCCCTGTTAGGCAATAGTTTTAAATTTCTTATATTTTCTTTCAAACACACACACACACACACACACACACACACACACACATATACAGCTTCCATTTTATTTGAGCAACCTAACACACACACACACACACACACACACACACACACATATATATATATAGCTTCCATTTTATTTGAGCAACCTAACATTGCCTTTCCAATACTTAAATACCTTGTGAAGTTAGTAAGAGACTGGAGAAGACAAAGCTGACCAGGGAAACATTTTGAAGCATTATGGCATAAAAGCTTTATAGTTTATCCCAGTAGTCTTTTGATTTTTAATGCTTCAAATAAATTCATGGTCTTCATGGAGTTGTGACATCACAGAGATTATGAGCCTGGCCTTGCTCTCTTTCCCTATTCTCACAACTAATTCGGGTCAATAACACAATAAATGTCATTACTATTTTTATAATATATATTAAATATGTTGGTGTTACTAATGACAACCTAATCTAACCTAATAAAGTATGCATCAAAGAAGTATGTATTATCACTAAAACAACCTTTCAAACTTTTTCATGTAGGTTTTTTTCTCCATTTATAAGTGAGAAGAGCAATGTTCAGGAAGTTCGAATTGATCCAATTTTACAGCCAACTCTGTTTCCTAAATTGATATTATTTTATTTCTACTTCAATGTAGTAAGCATTATTTTATGAAGGGAAAAGGTTCGATATCTCTCTAAAATTTAATCTAAGAACTTCGTCTAGGTAGTATCCTAAAGCACATAGCTCGCCTTGTTGCTTAAAATCTCCTGTTATCATTTCACACTTAAAGAAGCTACAACAACAAAAAGAGAATCACCCAGGCATGGTGGCCCTCACATGTAATCCCAGAATTTGAGAGACAGAGGCAAGAATGTCCCCAAGAGTGAGAAGCCAGCAAGCCACCACGGCGATTTCTAGGTTCTCCCTGAGCTACAGAGTGATGGACTGACATCCCCCCCCATGAACATGAAAAGAATCATTCTGCCTATAAATATCCTTTCATTTTATTTACTCTGCTAATGAGAAATTATATTGGGATATATAGACAGTACTTGGGACAACACAGTATCTTAAAATGCAAAACCACAGCTGAGGTCATCCTTAGGACCATGCACACAAATTCCAAGGGGTCACAACTGCATGGTTCTAAAGCTTTTGCCACAGGGGTAGGTGTGAGAACTGTGACTTCTGGGGAGGAAGGGGTTGGAAACCTACTTAAGGCAGCATGAGTCAGGTGATCATTCTACTGACTGGGGCCGGAGCAGCAGCCCCAAAATGCTGCTATCCCCTTTTTAGGCATAGTGGAGATCAAGCCCAATGCCTGACATGTCATGAACATGCAGTCCACCACTAAGCCAGACCCTTAACTCATTTATTTAAGGTGTCTAGAGATGGATCAAAATTTTAAACGGAAAAAGTAATATCTGAAAAGAACTACAATAATAGTATGGTTAAAAGTACTGAAAACCTTAAACGAAATATTTCTTAACTATGACATAAAACTGGCATGCAGGGGAAGGCCACAGAGTCATACCATATTCAGACAAAAATTAGAAAAAAAATGAAATTGGGCGAAGAACTCGGACAGCATTTATATAGCCAAGATGCAAATGAAAACCAACTCAGTATCACCAGCCTTCAGAGAGATGCAAATAAAACCACAGTGAGGTGTCATTTCAATCGTAACAGTAACTGGCAAAGAGGGAAAATTAAAGATAGTGTTAGTGAGTGGTTGCATATACTGGAACCCTTCTGCACTGTATGTGAATAGTGAAACGGATGTGAAAAACATCCTAGATGTTCCTGGAAATATTAAAAATAAAATTATCATACCATGTAGCACTCCCAGTTTGAGGAGTATATGCAGAGAATGTCTGCACACCACATCAACAATACCACTGCTCGTGATAGCCAGGAAGTCAGAGTAACTCACCGCTCCACTGACCAAGGGATGAATAAATAGAATGTGGGCCATATATAAAGAGGAATATTATTAACCTTTATAAAGAAAATCCTGTTGCACGCTATAGCCCTGAGGACATTGTATTAAATGAAATAAGTAGACACAAAGAAAAAACTATATGATTTGATTATTACAAAGTCCCTGAGATAATCAAATCCCTAAGAATAGAAAGTTGAGTGATAGAATCTTTTGGAAAAACAGTATGCGACAATAAACATTTTGGAATAATTTTATATGACCATAAAACATAAACAAAATAAAAGGAAGAAAACAAATATATGAAATATTTATAGCAAGGAATTAATTGCTAAGTATGTTGCTTCCATAAATGTATACCAAAATGGTTATATTCATAATTTTCTCTTAAATGGAAAAGCAAATGAAAGGATAGGGACAGAGAATGACATCATGAAAATGCTCAAAGCTGTTCATAAAACAACAGATATGAAATTTAGATGTTGGCGTTGACTCACAGTACTGAGGAGAATGAAATTAGATAATACCCACTGATGGAGAGAGCAATTACAAGCAGTCAATAGGTCCTCTGGCACAATGTTTACGAGTATGAACAATAACAAACAACTCTAATGGCCAATTTTCCAATGTCTTTTGATATTTAAATGAATTTACTTGGGTAACTATGTTTGGTAGACAAATTATTTAGGCTTGTAGTGAAGATCAGCTGAAGCAATCCCTATACATGCCTGGCATTGCCCTTACTGTTTATCATTTTCTCAATAAGTTTACTAGCATTATGGTATCAAATTAAACATGCATAAAAAATTTAGAAGGCTGCATGAGACTATGTTAGGGACAGTAGATTGGGTCAGAATGAAGAGAGAGTAGAAAGAGCTACTGCAAGGCTTAAGAAATTTGACACATGATTAGGTCCCATTGAAATTTTCACCATAAACACCTATAATGTATTTTTAGTTTTGTTTATCTCTTCTCTTCACTTCCCTTCCCCTTCCTTTCTTTCTTTCTTTTTTTAAATTTTTTTTGTTTATTTTTACTTATTTATTTGAGAGCCATAGACAGAGAAAGAAAGAGAATGGGCACGCCAGGGCCTCCAGCCATGCAGACAAACTCCAGATGCATGCGCCACCTTGTGCATCTGGGTTATGTGGGTCCTGGGGAATCGAGCCTCAAACCTGGGTCCTTAGGCTTCACAGGCAAGTGCTTAACCACTAAGCCATCTCTCCAGCCCCACCAGTCTTTCTGCCTTTTTTTCTTTTCTTTTCTATTCTACTCTACTTGACTTTTTCTTTCTTTCTTTCAAGACAGAGTCATGCTGTGTTGCTCTGGCTGGCTTGGAGCCCAAGAAATCCCTGCCTCAGCCTTTATAGCGTTGAGATAACAGAGATGCAAACAGCCCCACTTATGAATGGCTTTAATATGCCAGTTTTAGTCACTAAGATTAACATCAGCAAACCACCCACCACACTCCTCATTTGAACTTGCTATGCTGACAGGTATCCCAGGATCCTTTCTCAATAGAACTCTACAGACAACGGATACAAGATAAACAGTGTTTCTGCATTGCTTTTTCTTGTCTCTTTCCAGAGCTTTTGAAGACAATCCACAACCTAGGGCATGTGGCCACTTAAAGGAAGCCTGACGATTTTGATGTCGCATCTAAAAACACCATCACCCGTGGTAGTCGAGCTGGGAGCTTCAGAAGTGGTGGCAGTAGTCAGAAAGCATTTTTCACATTGGTACAATGGCTGGCGATCTCTGTGACTCTCCCAGGCCAAGGTCAGACACACGGTGGGCTAAGCAGAGACAAGCAAAGATGTGTCTGTGTCCTATTCCAGGAAACATGTGAATGTAATTTTATTTTTAGATAAGAGTCGTATGAGAATCATTAAAGATAATTGGAATGAAGAGACCTTCTTGGATCATCCAGATGTCCTTTAAATCTGGCAGTGGTGGTAAGAGAAGACAAAGACACCTGAGAGAAGAGTGCATGAAGACAGTACAGATACCAGAGAGATGTCAACACAAGCCAAAGGAGCTATCAGTGGCCAGAAGCTGGATGAGATATTGAATAGGTCCTCATTTAAAGCCTTCCAAATATGTGCAGTCTGCCTTGACCTTGAACTGTAAGTCTTCCAAACTGAGAGAATTCACTTTTGTTGTGTTAAGCAAATCAAGCCACAGTCCTTTTCTTAAATATTTTGTTTATCTCTTTTGGAGAGATAAAGAAGGAAGGAGGGAGGGGTCGAGAAAGAGAGAGAGAAAATGAGAATGCCAGGGCCTCTAGCCACTGCAAACAAACTCCAGACACAAGTGCCACTTTGTGTATCTGGCTGATGTAAGTGATAGCCAAGATATAAATAAGTGGCTCTATCTAGAATACTGACATCTGAGAAACATACAATGATCCTTACTGTGATACTATAATTCATAAATCTATACTTAGCCCTAATCTTAGCACTTAACATGTCATCACGGTACTGTGCACATGGCTGAAAAGTTACCACTTTGCTGTAAAGCATTTGTGGGGAGCACGCCTCAGATGACAAATGATCAAGCTGACAGAAATACCATACCACCAGCAAGACAAAACACAGCCAGTTATATCCTGGACGAAATGTTAGATGTTCAGAAGATTGTTTCTAAAACAAAACTCATGATTGTCTCATGAGACACCTTTCATTAAGGGGGAAAAATATCTCACCTTTTCATCCTTGTTACTGTGATTACAGTTCTGAAATGTGTAACTGTGGACTCTCTGTGGTTGTAGTCAAACGTGTTTAGAGGGCTGGAGAGATGGCTTAGTGGTTAAAGCACTTGTCTACAAACTCCAAGGACCCAGGTTTGACTCCAGAGAACCCACATAAGTCAGATGTGCATGGTGGTACACACATCTGGAGTTCGTTCACAAAGGCTGGATGCCCTGATGCACCCATTCTCTCTCTCTCTCTCTCTCTCTCTCATAAATACATAAAAATAAAATACTTTTGAAAAACTGTTTAGGGCATGGTCATAGAGATTTTCCTGAAGAAGCTGGCTGATATTACTTTTTCCCCAAAAAGGTCTGGAAAATTTGCAGTAGCTTGGAGAAAATACAAGGATTGTCACTAGGCACACACACACTCTCTGTAGACTGGGAAACTGGAATCTCTTGGGCCGTGAGATTGGCCTCTTTGTAGGAGCTCATGGGACTGCTGAACTAGCTTGCAAGTGCCACTTTCTCTACATTGAGCCTGATGCTCATGTCATAGCTTAGATCATCATGCTTCCAGAAGCCTGACCTAGTGCCCTGCTGCACAATCCTCAATAGAGAATCATGGGTAACCATGACAACTACGGTAATGGGGGCTGGAGAGATGGCTCAGCATCTAAGAGGCTTGCATGCAAAGCCTAAGGACCCAGATTTGATTCCCCAGTACCCACTTGAAGCTAGAAGCTCAAGTTAGGGCATGTGTCTAGAGTTCCTTTGCAGTGGCTAGAGGCCCTGGCATGCCCATTCTCTCTCTCTCTCTCTTTTTCATTCTCTCTATATATAAATAAATAAATAAATAAATATATATATATATATATATATACATACATATGTGTGTGTATAAAATGTATAATATATATAATGAATTTATAACATTATAATGTAACATTATACACAAACACACTCACATATATATATAACTACAGTCATGGGATTGCTTGTTCACATGGAAACAGAAAAAATATACACATGTAGACCAACATACAGACATGCTAGAGGCTATTAGCAGTCTCATTAATGTGATAATGAATGTTTAGTACCAGTTTGTTAAGCAAGAGTCCTTCACTCATGGACAATGACTGAGTACATATTCCCAATTATTCCTTTACTGATCGTCTTTTATGCCCACCCAGATTTGGAGCAATCCTGTCACCTGTTGAGCATGGAAACTCTCATCTTTAGTATTATATCTCAGCACCCATGCAGTAAGCATGAAGGCTGTGCATTAATTCACAGGGGAGACTTGTTTTTGTTTGCTTCTTCTACATATGTTATTCCCTGCTGTGTCTTACGCAGAATGCATAGTACCCTAAAGAGTTCATTGGGACAACAGTATTTGTCATGGGCAAAATACAACAGAGTAATCATAACCATGGAGCATTTAAAAAAATGTCTGGGGCTGGAGAGATGGCTCAGCGGTTAAGTGCTTGCCTGTGAAGCCTAAGGACCCCGGTTTGAGGCTCGATTCCCCAGGACCCACATTAGCCAGATGCACAAGGGGGCGCACGCATCTGGAGTTCGTTTGCATCCCTGTTCTCCCTACATATATTATCTGCCTCTTTCTCTTTCTCCCTCCCTCCCTCCCTCCCTCTCTCTTTCTCTCTCTGTCACTCTCAAATAAATAAATAATAAGAATAAATAAAAAAAAACTTAAATGTCCGTACAATGTAGACTATTACTTCTGGTCATTTTCCAAGGTCCTCTTTCTTTATTGCTAGGAGGGAGAAGCTGATGGCCTTAGCTCTTCAGCTGGCCCCAGGTGGAAAGCCCGACTTTGGTGTGTCTAAACAAGCATTAAAATAGCCGCCTTGTTGAGGCCTATTAGCATTGTAAAACCTTCTGAGGGGAAGTGGACTAGAGCTGTGCACCTTAGATTTGAAAGCAGACAGATCAAAGCCTGTGTCACTAAAATCCTGCTGGTTGTCAAGAGAAAAGGGGGAAAATTGCAAACCCATTCAGTGGTATCCATTACCGTAATGACTTAGAATAGGCTAGCATGACAAAATGAAACGTGACTACGGAGCGGTCACAGCAATATTAATCACAGGTCATAAGCCACTGATACTGGATTTTTCTTTCACTGAGCAAAGCTGGTTTGTATTTTTTTTTTTTTCTGAATAGCTATGGTAACAGCTTTTTATTTCTGAGTGCCTGACTTCCTGTCTATGGACATCTGAGTAATATGTCCATTCCAAACATTCATTAGGGCATGGAGGATGACTCAAAAAACAAGATAAAAATGAGCCAAAAGATTTCATGCACTGAATAAAATCTGAATTTCCACCGAATTTTCAGATCGATTTTTTGGCAGGTAAAGAGCACTGCATTTATACCACATTGCATGTCATCACCTCTTCCATCTCATACTTTCTTTAATAAATATGTTGGGATTATGAAGACAAAGAAAGAAAAGATCAGGAGTGTTTATATTTCTAGCAAGCTGCGAGAGAAAACCTGGACTAAAGAGATTCTGTTTCTTGGGGCGGGGGGGGGGGAGTAACAATCTTTAGAAGTTAGAATTTAGCACAATATATGGAGAGAAATAAATAATCCAGGCTCATTATAATTCAATGCTCCATACAGCCTTAACCGTCAGTGTCTCCCTCCCAGTGACTCTCTTGAGATGCAATTCTTTTCAAATTGATACTCATGCTTCTTTTAAATGGGCCACCCTGTATATTCTGAATGAGCTCTTCCAGTAAAGAACTGTGTTGATGTAAATCTACGTTGGCAAGAGCGTCATCAGAGAGCTGGGAGGGACAGGCATGTTCCAGCCAATTCTGGACACTGTGTTGAAATATGCCTCCCAGGCTACAAGACCAAATGCACAAAAGCATGCCCACGTCTTCATGGGAGTGACGTGCTGATCAGAAAAGCCCTGGCTGCCTTCACACACAACACACACCAGGAGCATTTCTTGAGGACACGCCAACCAATCCATCACCACTGTGGCATGAGCTACATAATCCTTACAGGCTAAATGGTGCCAGGGCTCACCCTTTCCTTCAAGGGGAGGAGGGTTTGGGCTCATTACTTTGCAGGGCACACTTCTATTCGAAGACACCAAAGGTCACATTTCCTAAGAACAGCCAAGCAACTCATGGAACATAAATCCACAGGCAGAGGCAATACAAGCCAACAATTCAAATCCCAAAGAGAGGTCTGTCTTTTATGCATTTGAGAGTTCTTGCTTCATTTGCTACTATAATCAAAGAACTGCAGTGTAGAAGTTAAGATGGGGGGCTGGAGAGATGTCTTAGCAGTTAAGGCACTTGCCAGTGAAGCTGAAGGACGCAGGCTCGATTCCCCAGGACCCATGTATTCCACATGTACATGGTGGCGCACGTGTCTGAAGTTCATCTGCAGTGGCTAGAGGCCCTGGTGTGCCCATTCTCCCTCTTTCTCTCTCCCTTTATCTGAGAAAAATAAATATTTTTTTAAAAAATTGTTAAGATGTGGCACAGTCTTGGCTAGCTCTGCATATGTATAATGACACATAAATCCTATTAATTTAGCGAAAGCAGTGCTGTTATTATATTTATGTGTATAAACCGATGTGCAAGATATTAATACTATATAAGTATTTAGAACTTAGCATAATGTATGGAGGGAAATAATCTTCTTGGGTGAGGTTCGTTATAATTCAGTCCTCCATACAGTCTTCCACTGTCAGTGCCTCCCTGTACAGTGCATCTCTTGAGATGCAATCCTTTTCAAATTGATGCTGTGCCTATATATAGAAAGTATACAGGGCTGGAGAGATGGCTTAGTGGTTAAGCACTTGCCTGAGAAGCCTAAGGACCCCAGTTCGAGGCTCAATTCTCCAGGACCCACGTTAGCCAGATGCACAAAAGGGCGCATGCGTCTGGAGTTTGTTTGCAGTGGCTGGAGGCCCTGGCACACCCATTCTCTCTCTCTCTCTCTCTCTCTCTCTCTGCCTATTTCTCTCTCTCTCTCTCTCTCTGTCACTCTCAAATAAATAAATAAAAATGAATGAAAAATTTTAAAAGTATAGAAAGTATGGAGTATACTACCTATATAGTATACCCACATATCAATATATTTATACATGTTGAGAGGAGACAGAAATCGGCTAGGCAGTCAGGGTAACAGAACCCCAAAAGTGAATGGTTTTTCATTCTTTGACTAACAGCAGGCAATGTCACTAAGCTTGCAGAAACCTGGATGTCACACCCTCCAGGAGCAATCTCTAGATCAAGCTTCGACCCTCGCTAGAGGACAGAAACTCTTGATCCTTACCTAACACGACTGGAAAAGCTGTAAAATCGGGTCTTTGTCCACAGTAAGCTGCTGACCTGGTCTTCCTCACCTGACCACACCCCATGAAAACCCAGATCTGAGTCTCGAGATGGGCTTCTCAAAGCCCCTCTTGCCTCCTGGGGCAAGAGCTCCACCTTGTTCCCTTCTCTTCATCCTCCTAAAGCTTTAAGCTATAATAAAATCTTTCAGAACCTTACATTCCATGAATTTCATTCCTCAAATTCAAAGGATAAGGATGCAGGAACACCCTACATTATTGGTGCACTGATGTGCACGGAATCCAAAATTCCCATACCAGTGCTTTCTGTTCCTCCATATCTAGCCTTATATGCTCCAAAACAGGATTATGGATCTTTTTCAGTAACTATAATGGCATCCTGCCAGGAAATCTTCTCCATGGACACACATCTGGAAACTAGCAGCTTCTCAGTCCCACATCTTTACGTTGTCATGGAATTTATCCCTACAGTATAAAGGCAAGGTGGAAATGAGGGAGGAAAATGGCTTCACCTGAAAAACAAATACTACCATGCAACCTTCTGTGCATACCTGGCCGGCCAAATTCCCCAGTCACCTCTCCTGTCCATTTCTGCACACACACACAGTGGATGCATTGCAGTGCCCGGAACGAAGTTAAGACCGGACCAAGGGACTGGCTGCCCGCGCAGAAGGGATTGCATTTGTTGTTGGGTGACCAGGTTTCCTATGAGGGCTTTGCCTCTAATATACCCTCCACACTTGTCATGGTAAGTAGCCTCCCCAGGTTCCTTATGCCCAAATGGCTCCATAAAACCTCTGCTGCTCTGACAATGATTCCTGCTTTTGTCCCATCCCACAGACTCTCCAGTGACTTCCAGCAGGCATCACGTATTGCCAATAAATCCTCCTTGATTCTCGACATCTTCTGGGACTGCTGCCTCTGACGCCTCTGGCTCCCCAACACTCCTGACAGCCCATTGTGAAGCCTGGTTTACATTTAGCCTTTACATGCAGTGGCTGTTTTTCCATCCATATCTTTGTACCAGCGTCCCTGCAGAAGAAATAGGTTGTCTTTCTCATTGTTCTGCTGCTACCAGAGCATAGTCTTCAACTCACTTTCCCTAAAACTCATGCTGTTTCTCTACTACCTTTCAGGTTCAAATTTTTCACAGACCTCTTGCTCCCTACTCATTCCTGAGAGACTCAGTTTGTCCCTATCCAACACAAATATACATAATTCCCAATGACCGTGGTACCTTCCCATGGCCTCACAGTTCTGTGATGTCACTTCAAATGATCCTACCCATAATTCCACCTCAGTTGCCACACTTTTACAACCACATGCAATGTCTTGCTAGCACCAGTAACTTACCTCACAAAAACTTGCATCTTTATATATCTTCTTTCTAGCACATTCTCTCTGACTTTCCGACTCCAAAAGTTTTCCAAACACCAAGTCCTCAAGCAAATTTATTCTGTAGGTTTTCACTGATCCTAACCAAGTTTCTCTCCTCTGTAGCAGGTTTTTGTTTGTTTGTTTGTTTTGTTGTTGTTGTTATTGTTTTGTTTTGTTTTTGTTTTTCGAGGCAGCATCTCCCTCTAGCTCAGATCTAGAATTCACTATGTATTATCAGGATGGCCTTGAACTCACGGCAATCCTTCTACGTCTGCCTCCTGAGTGCTGGGAAGGAAGGTGTGAGTGGGCAGGGAGGGACTTTTACAAGAGCTTCTCTGCAAAATCTTGCAATCAGACTTGACTGGAGTATCTCATCTCAGATTTTTTTTTCCATCTTTCCTTATTTTGCATTTTTCTTGTTTATATTTGAGACAGGGTTTTCCTAGAGTACCAGGCTTGTCTGTGACTCACTATGTAGGTCACATTGGCTTTGAATTCAGCTCTTCTGCCTCTACTTCCCCAAGTGATGGTTTTGCAAACATGTGTCACCATGCTTCATTGTAAATTCATTGTTTTCCCAACTCTGGACTTATGGCCATTCAGTCAAGAGTAGTTGAAGAAAAATCACAATCGGAGCAACTTCATAGATACTGAGGTAGTCCCTTAGTGAGATTTTTTTGGTTTGTTTTTGAAATTGTGCATGTTTCTAGACAGTGTTCTTCTTTATGAGATGATTATTTCACATCATTTCCTCTTTCTTCACAGTTTCAAGATTTCTTTTCTTTCTAGTCTTAAACTGATGAGGTTCATGTTTTAATTCTATATAAATAGTCACAACTTAAAGAGGCATTTTATACACGTCTACAAGTCCTACTATCAGCCTTGCTGACATCCAGAGTCTTCTACTTTTCTTTCTCATTCGTGGAGAGGACAGAACCCTTGGTATCCCCATTAGACTCATCCTCATTGTATGGTAAAAGTCCTGTTTTCTACTGAATATTTTTGAACATGAGGTCAAATGCCTTTATGATATGGACCACAGACAGGGATCCAAGACAGAGCAAGGCAAAGCCCATAGCTAATGTCTCTATTTTTGTCACATGCTTTCCACCCTACATGATAGCTAGACACTGACAGTTAACTACTGATGCTGGTTCTGCCATCTTCTCTTAAGCTCACTTAAAGTCACTTGATGTGGTGACTTTACTTTCACTTATTCACAGTCACACCTCTGAGTTGGCCTCCATTGGGCTAGGTGTATGTGTGTCCACAGGAATATGACAAAATGATAGTGCGCCACATCCAAATCTAGGCCCAAAACGTCATTATGGTTGCTGTCGTGTTCTCTCCTGGTTCACTCTCTCTGAGCCATATCCTAAGGACATCCAAGCTTACATTGAAAACCACTCAGGAAAGTAGTCTTTTGCCAACAGACAGTGGGAAACAAGACAGCATATAAGCAATACCATATTGGTTGGTGTTGCAGTCAGGTTCACAGAAACAACCCTACCAAGAGCAGCTTTGGGGAGAAAAGGGTTTATTTTGGCTAATAGATTCAAGGGGAAGCTCCACGATGGCAGGGGAAAACAACGGCATCAGCAGAGAGTAGATATCACCTCCTGGCCAACATCAGGTGGACAACAGCAACAGAAGAGTGTGCCAAACCCTGGCAAGGGGACACTGGCTATGTCACACATAAGCTGGCTCCCAACACTACACCACCTCCAGGAGGCTTTCATTCCCAAATCTCCATCAGCTGGGGAGACTAGCACTCAGGACACTTAAGTTTATGGGGGACACCTGAATCAAATCACCACAGTTGGGTCCAGGGAAGCCTTCCCTAACAGCTTGACTACGAATTCTGACAGGGCCATTTTCTAGAAAAACCCTGCTTAGCTGTTACCTAATTCTTAACTTCCAGACACTACATGAGATAAGAAAAGCTTATTGTTTTAATCTACTAAAGTCTGTATTGATTTGTTACGCTCTCTCCGCCAAGCCTTGTACCTCACCACTCTATCACTTAGTTGTCCCAGGGACTACCTGTGGTCTCCATGCTTCATTATGATGTCAAATCTTCTGTTTGGATATTCCATTTTGTTGGCTTATGTGTAGCATCACATACAGTTTATCCATTTCTTGAAAATGCTTTGCTCATTTGGCCTCCAGATATCACTCTTGATTTTTCCTTAACCTCCACTGGTCATTCTTTTTTTTTTTTTTAATTTTTGTTTATTTATTTGAGAGCAAGAGACAGACACAGACACACAGACACACACACACACACAGAGAGAGAGAGAGAGAATGGGCACGCCAGGGCCTCCAGCCACTGCAAACGAACTCCAGACACGTGCACCCCTTTGTGCATCTAGTTAACGTGGGTCCTGGGGAATCGAGCCTTGAACCGGGGCCCTTAGGCTTCACAGGCAAGCGCTTAACCACTGAGCCATCTCTCCAGCCCCTCACTGGTCATTCTTGAGAGATTCATCTAGCATTCTTCCTTCAGCTTCCTGTTCTTGAAAGTAGGAAACCCGGGCTGGAGAGATGGCTTAGCAGTTAAGCGCTTGCCTATGAAGCCTAAGGACCCTGGTTCAAGGCTCGGCTCCCCAGGTCCCACGTTAGCCAGATGCACAAGGGGGCGCCCGCGTCTGGAGTTCATTTGCAGAGGCTGGAAGCCCTGGCGCGCCCATTCTCTCTCTCCCTCTATCTATCTTTCTCTCTGTGTCTGTCGCTCTCAAATAAATAAATAAAAATTTAAAAAAAAAAAAAAAGTAGGAAACCCAACTATCGCCATCATTCATTTTTCTCTATTCATACCTAGTCCCCGGGCAATGACAATCTAGTCTCGTGATCTTTGAAATTTCTATATCTTATGAATTCCTTTGCCTTTTCTCTGTGTTTATATGTATGTGGTATTTGCACGTATGTGGATATACACAGGTTTACAGGCATGCATATACACACATGTATATGCACACATATGCATTCTGTTCATATGTATATAGAGGCCAGATGGATTCCTTTATCATTATTCTACCTTGTTTTCCTTAACGGAGAGTTCTCACTGTATCCAGTGTCATTTTGCGGTCACACTAGCCGAACAGCAAGTCCAGTCAATCTCCTGTCTTCCCCTCCCTCAGTATTGGGATTGCAGGTGTATATGGCCACACCCACCTTTTTAGGTGGGTGCTAAGAATTGAATTTAGATCCTCATAACTTGAGGGACAAGCTCTTATTAAGCCAACTCCCATCCCCCACCCCCCCAAAAAAATGTTGGTCTTTAGTGCTGATTTTCGCTTCAAAGTGATAATTCTTTCTGGAAAGGCAATGCTTATCTTAATTCCTGGGCCATGTCCCTTAAAACATTCCTTGAACCATCTTGCCAGTTCGGTGACTATTTTATTTTTTTTAAACAGGTATACCTCCGTTGCTCTAGACCACACCACCTTTGTACTTCACCTGAACTGTTCTAATAGTCCTTTACCCAGTCTTTCCCCTCCCTTTCTCTGCATCAATATTTTTACAAAGGAGTCTTCATACTGTGTGTGTGTGTGTGTGTGTGTGTGTGTGTGTGTGTGTGTGTGTTTTCCCCATGAGACAACAGTCCTACCACCAACCCTTTCCACCTTGGTACACCGCAGCCATCACCCAGGGAATCCCCAGTCCTGAATACGCACTCAAAATACTACGTGATCTGACTCATTTCTAGGGCTCTGACCTCGTTTTTATAACTCCCTCCTCCCTCAAAAATGTCAATCACATCCTCCCTCGGGGACTTTGCACTCATTCTTTCTTGTGCTTGAAATGTTATTCACATAGATAATCATCATGCTTCGGATCACTGCTCAAATTCACCCTATAATGTTCCCAGAAATCTTATATAAAACTCTACACTCCCGCATCACGATTTTCTTTTTTGTTCCCCTCATTGGACCTGTCCCTCTGTGGCCTCACTGTAATATTTATCTGCACACTGGCTCTTCGGCTCCATTGAAACGTGGCAGGGCTTTGTCCCCATTCTTTAGGCGTTATCTCCCAGGAGAATGACAGGCAAGCAACACACACTCGGAAACTGTCTTGGGGATGGAAAAAAGGAATTTTCATTCCTTTTTCCGCCATGATGAACTAATCTTGACACAAACAAACAAAGCAGTGTCTCCAGAGCAAGATGGTTTCCTATAGCATTCTTAGCAATTCTAAGTGTGTTCAGATGTTAAACTATCAGAATTTAGTAAAAAAAAAAAAAAAAAAAAAAAAAAAGGCCAGCATGCACCATCCTTGCATCAGGAATGCCTCTGCTCTATGCATCTGGACACAAGAATCACCGTGGAAAAATCGACCAATCTGATCTGAATGGAAATACACGCGCTGGATTCTCCCACTGCCCAAGGACTAGCTGGGAAGCAGAAGCAGGCAGTTAGCAATGACACTTTGGATTGGTCTAACTGGCCTGAGTGTCACATTCCAACCACTGAAATTGTTGAATATACACACTTGGCATCTTAGCCAGCTCACTATGGCGTAATAATTCAAACTGTCACCTCCTTTTGTGTGGAGTAAAGCTGGTAAGGAGATAAAATCGATCATGTTTCAGTTATGCATATAAATCCCTTGTGGTAAGGGGAGGGAGAGGGGGAAGGAAAAACAGGGAGGGAGAGAAGTCACAGCTACTCTTCAAAACCTAACTCCAACCTTCCTTCCTATCCCTGCAGAAGGCGAATTCACCTATGTGACGCAGAACCCGGCCAGACACTTTTGTCTACTGACACTTCTCCTCCCACACTTCCGTTCTCTCTCGGCCCAAATCTCTAGGCTTTCTGTCTGACCTATAGCAAGTACTTTTCTTGGCCCCATTCTTCTTTTTGAGAAATGTGATGACATAAACTTAATGAGGTTGTCGTAAATAGTAAGTGAGAGCATGTAAGTTAGGTTTGAGCATAATTTCTCAGACTTTTCGGGTTTGCTCTGCCTTTATGCATGTAGTCTTGAGGGAGTCCTACAGCCCACCTCTCATAAATGACTACCACTCATTGAATTTATTTTTCATGGTTTGTGCAGTTCATGGTCATTTGAGTAGTCATAGTTTACCCCATCCCAACCAAACCGTAACCCATGAGAGCCAAATGCGTCCCATACAGCAAAGCAGAGGAGACAGAATATAGGAGCTGAATTCGAGTGCCTCACTAGGCTTCTAAATTTTAACACAGTCAAGCCACATTCAGTATTCGAGCTACACTCCTTTTATTTTATATTTGTATAGCACTTTATTCTTTTAAAATGGTATTTTTTTAATATGCACCATTTATACTTTCAAATAAGCCCTCGAAGCATGTATGAATTAGTGAGATCTCCGTTTAGAAATGACATTCACTGTGGTCTGTGGATATAAAAATGATGCTCCTTAGGCTGGGCAGGGTGGCACACGCCTTTAATAGCAGCACTCAGGAGGCAGAGGTAGGAGGATCGCCATGAGTTTGAGGCCACCCTGAGACTACATAGTGAATTCCAGGTCAGCCTGAGCTACAGTGAGACCCTACCTAAAAAAAAAAAAAAAAAAAAAAGATACTCCTAGAATCCCACAGTGAGTTATCAGTATCAGACTAGGCCATCAACATCTGGACTTCTTTCAGCATCACAAGACCCAGCTGGTTGCTATGGATGCAACAGATAAAAAGAAGAACTGGTCCCTCCATTCACACAGCTTGCTCTCCACATCATCCCTTCTCATCCCTTCTCACCTGGGACAGCTTGTTGGTCAGCAGACATTTGGCAAGGTCTAGAGATCTTTTGGATTCTTACTGGGTCGATGTTACCTGATGGGCAGTGAGTGACTTGGGATGTTCCTCACCTCCTCTAGTGTGCAAGGCAGCGCTTGGTTTGATCATTAGCTCAAGATTTAGCTCCAGTTGGGCTGGAGAGATGGCTTAGCAGTTGAGGCTTTGCCTATAAATCAAAAGACTGTGGTTCGATTCCCTAAGACCCACGTAGGCACAAGGTGGCGCATGTGTCTGGAGTTTGTTTGCAGGGGCTGGAGGCCCTGGGGCACCCATTCTCTATATCTGCCTTTCTCTCTCTCTCTCTCGCTCTCTCTCTCTCTCTCTCTCTATATATATATATATAGATAGATAGATAGATAGATAGATAGATAGATAGATAGATATACATATATATCTATATACATATAGATATAGATATATATACATATATATCTATATATATACATATATATATACATATAGATATATCTCAAATAAATAAAAATAATAATAAATATTAAAATAAAGATTTAGCTCCAGAATAAAAAGCCATGAAGATGCCCAGGAAACCCCAGTAGAGATGGTTACAGAGAGAAGATTGTTCCTACAGGTTGAGACTTGAGCGACAGGTTGAGATGAGCAGCCTTCATCCTACAGATCAGATTGGAAAACTGTGGCCAGTGGTCCAACCCTAGATCACTGTTCAAAATGGGTGGTCACTGGAGCATAGACATAACATTCATATCTATATGGTTGAACATACTTCTCATCTGGCTCTTGATAAAACAAAACTTTGCTCACCCCTGCGCCTGACAATGGACCTCCAGAGCATGACTTTATAATAATTAGTAAGATAAAGAAAGAGGTGAGGGCCCCCAAATGAGTTAATGTTATAGTGATCCCCCTAACTTAAGGATGGATATATACTTAAAAAGAGAGTGGATCCATTGAAAATCTACATGACACTCCAAACAAAAAAAAAAAAAAAAAAGAGAGAGAGCGGATGTGGAAAGAAACAAAGAGACTAAGCATAATGACCAGTGGGTCTAGATGAAGGGAGGGCATATAGAGTTGAGGTTAAAAAAAAAAAAGATTTTAACTGATTCTGGGAAAAAACAGTTGTCTCATTAAAAAAAAGAACAGAAAAGTTCAGAAACAAGGAAACAGCAAGCATAATGATTTAAATGTAATGTTTCGATAACTTCAGGTGTTTGTGATTAAGTTTCCCCCTTAGTCCCCCCCGACCCTTGGAGCATTTGGTAGGTGGAGCCCTGCCTGGAGGAAGTGTGTGGCCAGGACCATGAGGCGAAGCCCAGTACTAAGGTGTGCTCTGAGCCACCTTGAACCTTGGCCATATTCTCTCTCTCTCTCTCTCTCTCTCTCCCTCTCTCTCTCTATATCTCTCTCCCTCCCTCCCTCCCTCCCTCCCTCTCTCTCTGTCTCTGCTATTGACGTATGATGAAGTGAACCAGGTTCCTGCACCATGATAAGGCTTTCCCATGAAATCTGTGCACCTGAAATAAACCCTTTCCTCCCAAAAGCTGCTTCTGGCACGGTGTTTTTGTCTAACGTCAATAGCAAGCTCAAGAGCAAAGTGAACATTCCAAGTGAAAATGTCTTTTTTAAAAATGGACAGGGCTGGAGAGATTGCTTAGTGGTTAAGCATTTGCCTGTGAAGCCCAAGGACCCTGGTTCAAGGCTCGATTCCCCAGGACCCAAGTTAGCAAAATGCACAAGGGGGCGCACGCGTCTGGAGTTTGTTTGCAGTGGCTGGAGGCCCTGGCGCGCCCATTCTCTCTCTCTCTTTCTCTCTGCCTCTTTCTCTCTCTGTCTGTCGCTCTCAAATAAAAATAAAATTTAAAAGAAAAAGGAACAAGCACCAATACCAACTGACACGAAGCGAGTCTGTGAAGTGAACTGCAAAGGCAATGCCGCCTCTGGCTGACTTGTACGCAGTTGCTCATTTGCAAAGAAGCCCCTGGAGAAGAACACTGGAGAACGTCTCCGTTATCATTTATAGCTGGTACATTGTGACTTCCCTTGAAACTTTCGTTCGTCCGTGAAAGCACAGCGCATTCCTCTGGAGTCTTTGCAGACCTGAGGCATGAAGACAACATGGCTAAACGGAAGGCTTCAGCCCTCACCTGTACGGTTTCAAAACGCTGATTTGTGATACGTATTTCTAAACCAGAGACCTGTGTTTTCATGTGACGTGGGCCCTTAAAATTATAGTGCAAGCTCCCTATGAACACTGTACTCAAGGAATAATGAGAGCTGTCGAAAATTTAGATTCACTAATTGGAGAGCCTATACTTTAAGTGCACTTGTGCCTTTTGGGTGTAGAATTGAGAAGGTACTATTACTGGCTACAGTGTTTTTCATGCAACGATTCTATGCTTCTTTGTGTCTGAGTGTAACTACCAGGTTGGAAATTAATAATTACAAGGTTCGAAAGAAGGATAGCAACTTTTGCCTTGGAACTGGGTTCACCCAGCCCAAGTTCAGTGGTTTCCAATGAAGGAATTCAAACCAGAAGAAATCCTACAAGACCAATGACCTTCCTCTAGCGGTAGGAGCAAGGGTTTGTCATCAGTAGGTCAGGATATTGGATGGTTGGAGTCACATCAAGAGTTTTAGGAAGCTGATGTGGTTTATAGGATTTTCATTTCGATGTTTTTTATTTCATTTATTTGAGACAGAGAGAAAGAGAGAGAGAGGGACAGAAAGAGAATGGGCACACCAGGGCCTTCATCCCTGCAAACAAACTCCAGATTCATGTGCCACTTTGTGCATCTGACTTACGAGGATCCTGGGGAATTGAACCTGGGTCCTTTGGCTTAGCAGGCAAGTGCCTTAAAATTAAGCCATTTCTCCAGCCCAGTTTATTGGGTTTTAATATGTCAAATTAAATAATAAGAATATTATTTCCTTTGCAAATCTTTCTCTTTCTTAGTACCTTAAGGAGGAAGATCTAATTGCTCTCTCACAAATCTATATTACTTACTAAATGCCATATATTAAATAGAAACCAGGTCCCTTCCACAGTATGTAGGTAAATGTGAATCTCTTCTATCTTTTATATTATATTTTTTAAATTATATCAATGCATGACAAACAATACTTGTTTTCAAATTGCAGTCACAATGTAAAATTAAATTTATAAAAACAAGGAACTTTAAATAAAAATGTAAATCGACCTGAAATATTAAATGCAAATGAAGACGTATCTTAAGTGCACAGGTAAGATAGGAAATGACCACCGTATCAGTGGGATGGCTGTTGTTATTAGTAAGAGCAAAGTTTATTAAAGACAGCCGGGTTCTATTCAGAAGAGAGCCATAGATGGTTGCCTTGTGCGTCATCAGCCTGTAATTCATATATGTTTTAGTTATTACTGCCCATAAATCATATGCTGTTCTTCTTGGCACTCACTCAATAGGAGGCCATAAAAAAAATCATTCGGCAGAATGAAACAAAGTAAATCCAACCCCATAAACATAAAGAGGAGAACCAAGGACAAACAATCATGCCTACAACCTTATTAGTCAGAAGGTCGCTGGCTTTAAAAGGTCAAGAATATATACTCACCCTGATAAATAATATGAATGTGAAATCAGGTATGCAAGAAAACGAAATGAAACAAGCATTCTACTATGATAATAATAATATACAGAGGAAGCTACTTTGTTTTAATAATGGTTAATTTGATCTCAGACCTATCTCAGAAAGGGAATGGAAAGGAAATTTGCTGGTTTGAAATGATCATAATGTAAAAATGAATATATATTGAACCACGGGCAAAAATAGTTATATTGAAATCATATGTCAATGCTAAATCTATTAGCCTGTTATTTAACATTAGTGATTCTGAAGACACACTGTAGAGACGCAGTGCTTCGTATCTTCTACTTAGAATGTGTCCAAATTGTCATGCTAAACAAAGGAACAATGGAAACTGCTTGTTTCAAACTTCTCCTCAAAAGCCTGGCATTTCTTTTATAAGCTCAGGTCTTGGTGTATAATTTAACCAGCATGAATTCTAAGAGATAAAGATTGCTTGCTAGAATTTAACCTGTTAGTAATTTGGTAATTTCCCAAAGCTCAAAAATATATCTATACTATTTTTTAATTAGCAGGCATAAATTATTTTCAAAATATAAATATTGTTTCAATACATATGACAAATGATGAAGAAAGTATAATTTGTAGAAGATATATATATATATATATATATATATATATATATATATACACACACACATACATACATACATTATATATATATATATATACACACACATGCATACATTATATATATATATATATATTTCTACTTATTCCAATCTAAGTATGTACAAATTCAGAGTACACAAATATACACATGCACATACACACACACACACACACACACTCAGTCTTAGTGACAAAATCCATACAAATAGTTAATCACTGAGTCTGGAGTTTCTTTCTACTGTAACAAGCAAGCACATCACCGGACGCCCATGCTGGAAGACTGTGGTTCCTCTGGATGTTTGGCATTAAGAGGTGCAGTGATGGAAAGTCTGTAAGAAATTGCTTAAACCATAAATATTTTTTTTTCAGAATTCATATTACATAAATGACACTTGGGTGCATTTGGTGGCTTTGACATTTTAGGGAAAAGTCAGTAACGTAGTCTTTGGTAGAACTGAGAGAGAAGACATTGGAAGAGAGCACTAATTAAAGACACTATATCACGTCTGAGATCTCAAGGAAACCCCTCACCAGATGAAAGAAGGGAACACTGGTCCAGGCCACATTTCCTCATGAAAATACAAACCAGACCAGCAACTCCAATGTTTTTGCTTTATTTTGGCTTAGTAAGGCTCACATTGTATTTATGTCATGTTGAACAAAAGAAAATGGTCATATAAGTGTCGCTTAAAATAAGAGCAACAATAATATTTACCTCTGAACCCACAGATATTTCCTTTTCAAAAGCAAATTCTTTTTCTAAATCAAGACTGGTGTATAGCGGTGGGATTTGGCAGGAAGGCTGGCAGATGAAAGGAAGGCATTGTTTGGAGGTCAGGTGGGCCTTGGTCCTTCTATCTAGACACCCAGTCACTCGCAGTCAGACTGTGAGTCAGGCCAGATCTGGTTACCAAGCAGTTTGCTGCTCTGTTGCTTAGTAACTTGAGTCTGTGGACCATCGTTCCCAGCTGGCTTTTAAGAAGCCAAGGAACCAAATCTTAACAGATTTCTCACTTGATGTTTTCTCCTTAGAGCCCAAGCCTCTCCAGCCATTTTCAGTGAATCACTGAAAATAACATTATCCTGATTGGTTTTCTTGTCAAGCCTGCCTTACTTAAAACCCACTCTGCATCGGAATGTCCCCTGCTGACCTTGACCTTATTTGTCAATAGGGGCATACATTTTCCCTCTACACATACATGCTTTTACCAAAAGGAAGGATGTTAGCTTCCTACAACCTGCACATATAAATCAGTAAAAAGAGATTTCACATTAAGAGGGGGTTCAGCCCTACCCTCCTTCTAACTCGCCATCATTTTATTACAGTTTTGGATACGTGTGTAACATTTGCAATACATGTATAGGTGAGCAATGAATATGAATAAAACAAAGATAAACAACAAAGGATGGAGGGGTAAGAAGACCTGGGTTCCAAGTTAAACTCGACAGGTTTCATTGACTTCCTACCAAATAATCTTGATGTAATTTTTTTTTTTTCTGTACCTCAACATGAGCATAGCAAAGTATAGCCAATAATACTAATTAAGCTCCATCCAAGATCCAAGATGTTTTCGAGGTTTAATATGGATAAGAAGCGGAATAATGGGTGCCTAAGTCATAATATATCTAAAGTTATGGAGCTTATTTATTGTGAAAATCAGATAATTTCTTCTCATATCAGCGTATGAAACTCTACTTTGAGAGTACTTTCTCTGAGATAGCTGAAGAGAACTTTTGTTCCTAAAATGGCATGCAAGAAAAAAAAATGTCTTGTTTTGTCTCTACAACAAAGAGTGATGTGATATGATGGGATAAAGTTGAAGCTCTAGGGCTGGAGAGTTAGCTTAGTGGTTAAGGCACTTACTTGCAAAGCCTGACGACCCAGGTTCAATTCCCCCACTACCCATGTAAAGCCAGATGCACAAAGAGGCACATGCATCTGGAGTTTGTTTGCAGAAGCTGCATGCTCTGGCTTGCCCATTCTCTCTGTTTCTGTTCTAACTCTCTGCTTCTAAATAATTTTATATATATGTTTTTCAAGGTAGTCTTGCTCTAGCCCAGGCTGACCTGGAATTCACTCTGTATTCTCAGGGTGGCCTCAAACTCACGGTGATCCTCCTACCTCTGCCTCCTGAGTGCTGGGATGAAAGGTATGCACCACCATTCCCGGCTTAATAAATATTTTTTAAATTTTTCTTGTTTTTATTTATTTGAGAGTGAGAGACACAGAGAGAGAATGGGCACGCCAGGGCTTCCAGCCACTGCAAACGAACTCCAGACACATGCACCCCTTTGTGCATCTGGCTAATGTGGGTCCTGGGGAATCGAGCCTCGAACCGGGGCCCTTAGGCTTCACAGGCAAGCGCTTAACCACTAAGCCATCTCTCCAGCCCCCAATAAATATATTTTTAATTGAAGCTCTAATAAAAGAGAATTGCACATCATGATTTTTATAATAATCTATCCATGTCCATGTTGACTACCTAAAACAAGGCTTTCATGTGGTGTCATAGGGTGATTTCAATTAGTACCTTCATTCTGCAAGACCAGAAGCCCGTGAGTGAGTCCCAGGACTACTGAAGAGTTCCGTGTTGTTCGAAGCCAAACAGTGTCTGCCACCTTCTTACAGCAGCAAGCTGGAACTGGTTTTAATTGTTTATCTTAAGTGTGCTATAGTCTGTTATCAATTTGCAAATTTAATTAGTCAGTGTTATTTTTATTGTAATTATCAGATATCTTTACTGCCACATGACTTGAACAGAGAGCCTATGATCAAAGGAGTTGAATGACTAAGGTCATATATCAAATGGCCAGCAGACCTGGAAATACTTCGCTTCCACTATACTAAACCAGTCACAACTTTAAAAATGACTTTTTTTTGTCAAAGCAAAATCATTAAAACAGTGACATAATTTGACTTTCCCATAAATAAACAAAGCTTCTTTCTGAAACTCCTACTTCAAGAAAAATTTGGTAGCTTCTTTTCTACAAGGGGGAAAACTTTTTAACAGTGCTAACATAATTTAGTTAATATCATTAGTTAAAATTATAGTTGTTTTTTTTTTAATTTTCAAAGGTAAATAAAAAATTAAAGCCACAATTTAAAGAATTTAAAGGAACTCTTTCAAGTTCAGCCTTTCTTCTCATTCAACATTTCTACCAAGTTCGGAACAAAAAGACTGTTTTTGTTTGGAAGCATTTTCACCACTTGTAGCAACAACTCCTGATAAAGATAGACTCCATAATTTTCTCTTTCTTTATGATAAATGGCAATGGTCCTGGGACTATCACATCATTCAGTGCTTTTATTTTTTTCTTTTCGAACTGCTGTATTTTGATCTTTGTAATGCAGATATTGTAAGTCAATTGACATGTTATTTGAGATGTGTCCTTCTGAGTTCTTCTGGTTTTATTAAAGGCCTTCCAGGCGCTGGTCAAAAGCTCAGACCCTCAACTTACAGTGTTCCACCTGTCATGATTCTCACTAACAAAAATCATCACTTATACCATAGACGTGGCTGAAGTCTGGGCTGGGTGCCCCAACCTAAACACCGCCACCATGCTTCTAGGTAGGTGTCCTAGATGGTTTTCCCAGAAATCTCCTTGCACTTCCTGGTATCGCCCTTCTGCTAAAGTCCTCACCGGAGTTCCTTGCTTCGAGAAAAGCAAGAGCAATTCTCTCCTATGACTATCTTCAACATAAAAGATAGAGAAGACATGACCTGACAGCTAAATAGGACCACGTGAAGCAAAACAAGAAAGAGTCCAGAGTCCCCAAGTACAGTCCTGAAATAATGGCTTTGAAAGAACTGACTCCTGCGTGGGGTAAAGGGTATTATCTACAATAGACATTTCCTCACTCATAAATAGTGTGTATACGACAGATAACCACATTCAGTGAAGACACAATCAGGACACAGGTGTATGTCTTTAAAAGGTAAAGGCGTAAGAAAGAGCACACTGGCTTTTGGATCCTCTAGGAAGGCAAGAGACTAAGATGAGAGATAGCTTAGGCAGGCACAGTGATTTTATTCATTAAAAAGAATGGAGGAGGGACAGGAACCTAGTTCAGTGTTACAGCACTTAACTAATGTACATGGAGCCCCAGGTTTGATCCCCAGCAACCTGGGGGGGGGGAATAACTTGTACAAATAGTGACAAAATATTGACATTCTTTTAAAAAATATCTGAGGGGTGAACATGTGGCTTTACATTACAATGAACATGAAAAATGTCATCAGGGAACTGGAGAGATGACTTAGCAGTTAAGGCACTTGCCTGCAAAGCCAAAGGACCCAGGTTTGATTCCCCAGGACCCACATAAGCCAGATGCACAAGGGGGCACATGCATCTGGCCCTGGCACGCCCATTCTCTCTCTCTCTCTCTCTCTCTCTCTCTCTTCCTCCCTCTCCCCCCCCCCACTGTATCTTTCTCTCTCTCAAACAAATAAATAATAAAATATAAAAAGTCATCAAAAAGTGGTTGTAATTCATCAGAAATTGATTGGCCAAATATTGTGAAATTTATTATGCACATGCCTATATCATCAGTACTTGGGACACAGAGACAGGAGGATCATTAGTTTGAAGCCAGGCTGGGCTACGTACTGAGTTCCAAAGCCAGCATGGGCTACCTAGTGAGACCCTGTCAAAAAATAAATAAATAAAAAGGCAAAAATAAAACAAACATTGTGTATTGAAAAGGCAGACTTTTTTTGTTTAACTATGACTAAACAATGACATTTAAGCTCCCCAGTTCTGAACTAGTAAGCATATATATATATGTATAAATCTTCTGTGACTTTATCTAGTTTTACTAAGAAGGAAATCCTAAAATTGAGTGGTTGAGAATAAGCCTGAGAAATGGAAATAATTTCCTGGTTGATTTTTCTGAAATAAACCAACACTGGATGTTTAGTTTTCCTTGCCAGACATACCACTGACCTCAGAACTCCTACTGAACTAAGAGGGAATCCCCTACTCAGATCTAATCATTAAATGGACATGTGATATATATATGTAACAGTGGTAATAATCATGGCTGCAAGAGAATCCTAATGTTCTCAGCGAAGCAGAGCAACTAGTCCACAAATGTAAGAGAGCCAAGTAGGAGTTAGAAGATGCTACAGAACTCAAGGAAGGAAGAGATTACTTGTGGTTGAGAGACTTAGAGGAAAATCTCAGGAAGATTAGGAACTTGAGATACTGTTGAAAGGAAGCAGAAAAAGAAGAGGCGCCCCTCTACAGTTCTGCCTTCGTAGATCCTCTCTCTTTTCCCCTTTCTCAGACTCCAGAGTCACAAAACTGAAAACTCATTTCTTTGTGCTCTCGGTCTCATCCATCATAAAACATTCACTCAGTTCATCCACAAGCAACTGACAGGCTGACCATCCAAAAGTTTCAACATGCTTTCCAAAGTTCACCCAGACCAAAGCTAGAAAAGTAGACATCTTAGCACATAATAACATTGGAAATATTAACTCATGAGGCTCAGTAAGAGCTCATCCCTATGCGACACAGTTTAATTCATACAAAATTATAAGTAACCGAACTATAAACCCCAAAAGATACTATTCTCAGGAAAAATGGTTGATAGAGAAACTGAAGTGTCTGTTAAGTTGTCCAAAATCATACAACTAGCAAATGGGCAAGTCAGCAACCTGGGTTCTGACACCTTGGTGCTTTGCTGGAGCCACACAGCACCCAAGTCAAGCCAGTACACTGATCTTAAATGGATCCTGAAAACGCAAGTAAAGCTTCAGGTTGTTGGAGGGTCTACTTGGTAAATGCAGGCCATGAGCGGGAAAATAACAGAGTGTCCACTTGAGAAAACAGAAGGCATTTTAAGAGCATGAGCATGCTGAAATGTTGATCAATGGATCAAGTTATGGGATATTTATTGGGCATTTACCATTGCACAGCCATCATACAGAAGTATGCATGTACCAAAGTAGACAGAACAAGGTGCTGGTTCTCTGCTGGCTTACTCCAAAGCTCCTGCTTTAGTGGCCATATAAGGTAAGAGAGGAAAGATTCAACCTGACGGGTTCCTAGGGCACCTTGGACTCAATGGTGGCCTTTAGTAAACTTCAGATGTTTGTAAGCAAAGTTGTTTTTTGGGTTTTTTTTTTTTCCAAGTAAGAATTGCTCTGGTATGACCCTCACCCAGGAAGTTTGCATGTAGGTCCCACAGCTAACTTTAGATGTCATTCCAGGGATTCAAACTTGGTATAGACTAGAGGGTAAAAGAGGTTGTTGGTAGACTTATGTTCACAGCAGTCCACCAGATCTGTTTGCCTTACTCCCTGAAACAGAGCTGTTTTCCAGTTTCCTTTGCTATAGCCATGATAAAAAAAAAAAAAAAAAAGCCTACATAATCCAGGCATGCCTCCTAAACACACACACACACACACACACACACACACACACACACACACACATACCACTCCATGTATTTTCTAAGCTGAGGTCGACAACCTTGAGAATTGTGTGTCACAGGCAACAGAACCACAGGACAACGGGATCCTAGGTCCCTGACACAGGGCAAGGCAAACTTCCTCTCCATCGAAAGTGGAAGCAAGTCGTCACTCTCTCCACTGCATCAGTCCCCAGAGAGTCAGAGAACGTTTGTTAGTGCATTAAACTTTTAACTTAAACAGAGCTGGCCCATCCTACTTGACTATTTTCAAAGTGCAAGTTACTTGGAACAGAGGAATAATTCTCATTCCTCTTGTTAACCATTAAGTGTAAACTATAAATATTTAAACTAATGGCCTCTAGAGATGGCTTAGCAGTTAAGGCGCTTGCCGGTAAAGTCAAAGGACCGGGGTTCAGTTCCCCAGGGCCTACATGAGCCAGATGCACAAGGTGGTGCATGCGTCTGGAGCTCATTTGTAGCAGCTGGAGGCTCTGGTACACACATTCAATCTCTCTCTCTCTCTCTCTCTCTCTCTCTCTCTCTCTCTCTATCTCTCTTTCTCACTTTAAAAAAATATATATATACATATATTATATATATGTACATATATATATAATATTTATAAAGTATTTATACTAAGTAGGTACCAACATGCATTTAAGTAGCTGATGACTCAGGAAGAAGTAGGAATGTGCATATGGTTATATTCCAAGCACTCATGTGTACACTTTGAGATGTGCTTAGTACAAATGCTGAAAGCACAGGTGGACTAGTCCTTGTCCAGGGACACCTGTGCAGATTATGAAGGCCTTGGGCCTCACTGGAGCATTTAGGAAATCGGAGGTAAGTCTTCCTAACTCGCTTGCTGAGGGCTTTCGGTTCAAGAAGGAATCAGCTTCCTCCTGAGTTAAGTGAGAATCAATATCACGTATATTTTTCCATTTCCACGCCTCCCTGATCTGGCTAAAGAGAAATACTGATAGAATTCAAGCTTTTGGAGTTTTTCCAAACAGCACCAGAAGAGGAAGTGCCAGAAATTTCAGAAGAAAGCCTGTTTTCATGCGATTTCCTGCCTGCCTTACATCTCAAGTGCCCAAATAGCTCAGATAACCTTCAGCTGAACTGGACATGGCTTCACAGAGACTGAAGTCAAGACGTGAGCCGTGGCTCAGCCGTTTGGTAGTGGGTTCAAGTTAGGAAACATAATAATAAAGAGACTCAACAAAAAATGCTGGCCCTGCCTTTTCCTGATAGGCAGTGAGCTCTCCTGCCCGGCCCCAGTCTGGTCCACAGCCAAGTCTCTCCTCCAAAGCATCTCTCCAGGTTTGCCTCTGCCTTCCCCTCACTCACTCTTTGACACTGATGAATTTGTCCTACAGTATCTTCCTCGGATGAAACCATTTCCTGATATTATGTTTTTAACACTAAAAAGAATCACTCCAGGGTTGGTCTTGTCCCTTGAATGATGGTGGTTCTACCCAAACTAAACTCAGAGTGACGTCCTCCAGTTGTGGAAATCTTGGAGACAGTCAGAATCCTTCTCCAGTTGGACATCTATCCAGTTAACATTTTGAGGTTGGATCTGTCTTTGGGCATGCCATGCTTCTCATGCCCCTGCCATCAACTTTGATCTGGGACATTCATGTATTCCTGCCACTAAGTTAGAACACGATGCTACTTTTTGCTGATTCCTTCTTTGAAGCCTTGCTTCAAAGACTACACACACTGTTTGCTTTTCTATGTGGAAAAAAAAGTCCTATATAGAAATCACTGTCAAGACAGTTTCTCATCTAACAGACATTATTTCCTCTTTGTTTAGATGTTTGTTTCATCAAAATGTTATCATTTTATGAAACTGCAGAGGCAGTGCCTAGCATCTATTACTCCCGAAATTAACCAAAGAATGTCTCACACACCCTCAAAATAGAGACTCTTTGATCAAAGCCCTAAATTGTCTCTCAGACAAAAAAAAAAAAAAAACTTCACAATGAAGAATTCTCTAGAAAAGTACATAGAAATATACTCCTGAAGCAGTGTTTCTCACTACAGAGATGAAAATACTCAGACAGAATATAAAAATACAAAGCACTCAACCAAATTTAAAAGAACACGATAGTAACAAGTAATAACTTGCAACTTTCTGCAAACAGTTCCTAATTCCTTTCTTTGCAAGGCATAGGATCAAAATTTGAAATATAAGTGACAAGGAGCTTTGAGGAGGGGGCGCACGATTACATAGCACCCCGGAGCATCGCTGTTCAGGTGGGGGGAAGCTGAAAGACACAGGTAAAGCCCATTTTCCCTCCCTCCCTCCCTGGTCCTTCGTTTCCTAAACTGTTGGAGCGGCTGGCTGGCGGGGATGCTAAACTTAAGAAATTCAAAGAAACGCCACCACATAGGTATGGGACTCAACCTGCATTCTTATTTGACAAGCGGAATCCAGTTTTCTTGTAGCAACTTGCAGGAGGCATTGAACTTGGACAAGCACCCACCTTTCTCACACTCCTGTTAACCTCCCCCAAGGGTTCCTGTCTTGACTTGGGACCTGTGGGGGGGTGAGGGGGATTAGGCCATGCAGGTAGATGACTTCCAATAAACCTCAGGGGGACGACGCGAATGACGACGATGGTCCCTCCCTCCCCACACCCACAGCCAGGAGCACACCAGGGAGGCTCAGAAATCCTGCCAGCAGGGAAGGCCAGCCTCGGTCCCCCCAAGCGGGTCCCCTTACCACGTATGCGCCACCGTGAACCTCCGCTGTTTGGGGATGTGGCTGCTCAGGAGCATCCTCCTCAGGAGCCTGGGGGAGTTTCGGGGAGAAATCACCGGGGACAGCTTGGGAGACGTGGATTTCCTCGCCGCCTTGGACTTTTCCTGCTGCAACAGGTTCTCCCTCAAGGACTTCACCAGGTCCTCGTTGAGCCACGGGTTCGGACCGTGCGCATTACCCACTTCAGGGACTGTCAGGGTGTCCGCGCTTGGGGTCTGCTGAGCCATTTTTGTTGCTGTTTAAATTTTTTTTTTTTTTCCTGGTTAACTTTGTACAGTTGGCACCAATCCAGGGCACCAACGTGGTTCCCTTGGCCTCTTTCCAGAGATGCTGGAGTCCCCGGGAAAATGTCCGTGGGGAGGGGAGAAGCAGGTGAGATCCAGCTGCGGTGGTCAGATCTCTCTCTCTCTCTCTCTCTCTCTCTCTCTCTCTCTCTCTCTCTCTCTCTCTCTCTCTCTCTCTCTCTCTCTCTCTCTCTCTCTCTCTCTCTCCCTGGAGACCCGGCTGGGTGTCACACTCTCCCCCGCGGAAGCTTGCTCGCTCCACGTCACTCACCCTCCTCCCCAAAGCCAGGGATCCAGTGCGCAGTAGCTCGGTTTGCACAGCATTGGAACATGGAGCCCCGCCACGGCTGGGGCTGGCGCTCTCTCTCTCCCTCTCTTCCTCTCTCTCTCTCTCTCTCTCCCTCTCTCGGCTTTTGTCAGCGCTACAAAGCAGCCTGGTAAACTATTGGAACTAATGCTCTGCAGCTGCTGCTCCGCGGACTTCTGCTTATGTACATAAAAAAAAAAAAAAAAAGGTCCCCCAGCAGGAGAGAGGGGGTGGAGGCAGCGACAACCATCAGATGCCTGCCTCCTTGCTCGCCTTGACTTTGCCCATTTGCTGATTTCCTGGATCCAGAGGAAAGAAAAACTTTGAACTTGACCTTCCTCTGTCAAGCAAGGGATATTTATCTCCTTACAGTCTATATGCATTTTTAAAAAGAGAGAGAGAGAGAGACAGAGAGAGAGAGAGAGGACACTGCCAAGTCCTTTGTCTGGCTTTGTTTTGTTTTATAATAATAAACAGGCTCTGGCTAAACAAGGAGAGATACTTCCCTGCTTATTAAAGTCAGCCTGATTCACTTTTATGAGACAAATCCGAGAATAACACCTCAAGCAAGGAAACCAAAACCGAGCTTTGGAAATATTAACCGTGGAACACAACACAGGTCACTGTTGGGTTTTTATAGCCCTGTTAACTATACTTCTTTTGAAGGTACCAAGCAAAATCTACTTAGATCTATCAGTGGGGTTTGAGATCTCTTTGTTTGTGAGCTTGGCCCACCCGAAAGGTTATTTTTATGAGCGTAGTTAAAAAACAATTTTAATGTTTCGATTTTATGTATGCATTCAGCCTTCGAGGGGTGAAACAAATCTAGCGTTTCATAATTTCCCCGACAGCTATTTTTAATGTAAGATTTTAATTTGTGATGAATATAGCTTCAGTAAGTTCAGTCACAGGAAATTTAAAATAATCAAATGAAAAGTATCTCCTCACTGGCCAAAAAAAAAAAAAAAAGTAAATACATTGCGACATGTTAAGTCAGTGGTAAAGCCTGTTAAGTCTCACTGAGTGGACACAAGACTTGTGTTGGGAACAAGATGACCCCTGGGTAGGGATGTCCCCAGCGGGCTGCTGGTCCTACCTACAGTTTATCACTGAAATCAGTTCACAGTTCCCAGGATCTCAGATTATTTCTGCACTTTTAAAAAGCACAGTGCCTTGAAGGGGAGCTACAAAATGCACCCAGCCAAAATGAGACCTGAAAAAGCTGAATCAGTGGATTCTGGGAGGTGGAAATTACGATTAGACCCACTTAAGTGTTTCCTGGCTGGAGAGATAGCTCAGCGGTTTAGGGACTTGCTGGCAAAGCCCAAAGGCCCATGTTCCGCACCCCAGTACCCATTGCAGCTCCCGTGGCTGGAGTTTGTCTGAGGTGGCAAGAGGCCCTGGTGCATCCTCTCTCTCTCTCCTTGCAAATAAATAAATAAAAATATTTACAATAAAATGTGTTTTCTATATTGGCTCCTCACCTCACATTCCAAATTCTTGCCTTTAAAATGTTATAGATAACGACAGATACTCAGTTCTGTTGACCAAAGCAAAAGATCAACTACTTGGTTCATCTCTCCAGTCAGGGTATTTGTAGCAATTCACTGGGTTATGTGTGTCGGAATTTAGTCAGAATATGTCATGCAAAGATTTAACTTTGAAACATGAAAGTGTGATTATTCTTATTCAAAAAGAAGTTCTACAAATGCAAGAAGTTTCATCAATCCATAGCCTTAAATGCCAAGGTTCTTTAGTTAAAAAAAAAAAGCATGTCCTTATATATGGTTATATACGCTGTAGAGTATAGCGTATGTACTATATTATTTATGAAATTGATGCATAAGTGGCTACAAATACATATTTCTATAAAGTGGGCCAAGAAACTAAGGAGTTGTACAAAACAGGTACATAGTGCTTGCTTTCAGAGAGCGTGTGTGTGTGTGTGTGTTTATGAGTATATAGGTGCATGTGTGGGTGTTTCATGCACGTGTCAGTCAGAGGACAATAACGGGTGCCATTTCTTGTGCATATCACCTGTCTTTTTACAGACAGGGTCCCTCGTTGGTCTGGAATTGACCAAAAATAGGCTAGACTGGCTGGTCAGCAATTCTCAGGGGTCCTCCAACCTCCTTAGAACCGGATCACAGAGACATGTCTTGCCTTTTACTTAGGTGCTGGGGTATCAGAATCAGATCTTTATGCTGACAAAGTCAAGCATTTTGCCAACTGAGCTATCTAGCCAGCCCTCGGGGGATTTATTTTCAACTTTGCTAAAAGGACTGCGTAATACTTAAAAAAAAATACCAAAACATCTGGAAAGTAATATAGTATATTATAGAAAAATATATTGAAACTCTTGGGCACATGTGATGAGAGAAACGTTAGGAAAAGACTGACAAAGTAGGAGATTGAAAAATTAATAGAAAGTGAGGTAAGAAAAATGTCTGCTCCAGGGTGACTTACTAGAACACGCATAAGCAAAAATAAGCAAATTTTGCTGAAATGAAGAAGGCTTAGCAATCCAGCAGTCATTAATAAAGAAAAAAATCTCCTTTTCAGGTTCAAAAAAATTATATCAGATCATAGAATAAATTGATTAAATGAAACTGCATGCAGATAACTAACATAACAAAAATAAAATTTTAGAAAAATCCCCTACTTCTTAAAGACACAATTCCATTTGCTAAAAACTGTGGTTAGTTGTCCATTGCCAAGAGGCTTATTGAGTGCTCAGTGGCGTTTGAGGAATGGCTTGACGCTGTTCTTACCCTCATAATCTAACAGGACAGAGAGCGAGGGCAACATCAGGACAGAAAAAGGACCCAGACAACCGCCCAGAGGCAGGAGGTATTTAATTGTCTCGTTCTAAGTAGGCAAAAATCGACCTGAAAGGCCAGGTTAAGAAAGATGTATTGCCAACAATGATGTTGGCTTTGTTTCGCAAATTTCATTAAGTTCAGGTCAGCCTTAAATTCTAGTTTTTGTTTTCAGTGACCCTGTACAAGGCACTTAAGAGCAGAATATTAAAAAACCATGGCCTTTTCATAAATGGCATTTCATGTAGTAAGCTCATAGAGACCGGGCATGATATTGATGGCTCCAAAAACCCACTAAGATAGAAGCTACAGCAATATTCTATTAAAATTTCATGCCAGGTGTGGTGGCGCGCGCCTTTAATCCCAGCACTCGGAAGGCAGAGGTAGGAGGATCGCTGTAAATTTGAGGCCAGCCTGAGTTACATAGTGAATCCCAGGTCAGCCTGGGCCTGAGTGAGAAAGAAAAAAAAAAAAAAAACCTTCATTGAGAGCATGGTTAAACAGAGACCACACCTGGACCAATACATTGTGAAAGTCTCCCACTGCTTTGGTAGTTTTTGATTGTAGGTGAAGGGCTGAGATCTGTTTCAAAGGTCCTCATGGGTATTATTAGTTCAATCAATTTCCTAGATACTGGTGTGTGCCTGATTTTCCCAAATGATGTATAACCTAGCATGCTGCTTTTTAGAAATAAACATTCAATTTTGGTTTGAGAATTCTATCCCCACCCCCTTCCCTTGAAACGACTTGTGAAACTCTATTGTGTGGCAGAATCAGGTTTAAAAAAATAATTGCCTTAAGAAACACAAATCATAAAGTTCTAAAGAGAACTGGTAGTTGGAAAGTTTGGAGAAACTGACAAGGTCTTTATAATAATGTTGCTCGTCCAAGAAAAGCAGAGCACAACTTGCCTTTTACATAAAAACTCTTAAAAATTAGGGGCTGGAGAGATGACTCAGCTCTTCAGGTGTTTGCTTCCAAAGCCTAACAACCAGGGTTCAATTCCCCAATCCCCATGTAAAGCCAGATGCACAAAGTAGCACATGCATCTGGAGTTCGTTTTCAGTGATAAGAGGCCCTGTTGTGCCCATTCATTCCCTCTCTCTCTCCTTTTAAATAAATAATTTAAAAAAAAAACAGTTGCAGGGAAGTTATCTGAAAAACACAATGTTGTAGGTGACATCCAAATAAGGACTTAGGTTTTCACAATTGGAAATTTGAAAGTAGGCACATTGTTTTGATAAGGTCACCTATACCTAGAATAGTAGTAGACAACATCTTAACTTCACAACTTCACATAAATTTTCCTAGATACTTTCCTGGTAGGTTCTCTCCCCCACCCCACCCAAAAAAAAATCTTTTTTCAAAATGTTTGCAACCCTTCCCAAATAATTCCAAAATGTTTTGCTTCGTTGCTCATTAATTAGCAATGAACAGAGATGATGAGTTTTCTGCAGGTTAAGGGACAAGGTCAGTGTTCCTGGGTACAGAACAGAGCTGGGTGGTCAGGACTGAAAGAAAACAATGGTGTCAGTTATTTGATGAATGGAGAAATTAAACTGATTTATAGTTGGCCAAAGTAGCATGGCTTGCTTCTCTCGCCTTTGTTTTAACTAGGTAAATATGTGTTGCAGTGAGACAGCCCTGAAATTGCCCATAGGATGTGCTTGGGTGGGTGCGGTGGGTATGAGGGTGAGGATTATGTGCAGAGTGGAAGAGCCTGATTTGAACACAAATCTTGCATTCTCTGTGTGTTTACTCTCCGTCTTACTCGATTTGTCGTTGTCTCACATTCTCCTCTGTGAACTAGGTTGATGACGAGAAGGTAGCTTTTATGGAACAAAAAAAATATTCTTCAAGGACCTAATCTGTTAATACTCGTGGTTTAAAGTGTTATATTTAGGGCTGGAGAGATGGCTCAGCCGTGAAGGCACTTGCCTGCAAAGCCTAAGGACCCATGTTTGATTCTCTGGTTCCCCCGTACCCACATAAGCCAGATGCACAAAGTGGTGCATGCATTTGCAGTGGCCACAGGCCTTGGTGAGCCCATTATGTCCCACCCTCTCCCTCTCTGTCTGTCTCTCTCAAAAATAAACAAAATACTAAAGGATTATATTCAGTAGGTACTATGTGCCAGGAATTTAGCATTTTATTTTGTTTAGTCCTTGCAATAACATTAAGGGAGTCAAATTGATACCACTGTTTTGTAGATGAGACCATAAGGGCCAAACATCAGTATCATACAATGACAAACTTTTGATTTTATTTGGTGGCAGGGCCTCGTCATTTTGACATTACACCACATTGTGTGCAAAGGAAAGCTGACATAATGTTTACATCAGTTACAACCATCTCTATGGAAAATAATTGACCACAAAGTGTCCCGAGTCCTTGTTCCCCTTAACACTAAAGTCTGCCCTTGGCTGCGTTTGCACACCGTGACAAGCCGTGGAGCTTGCCAAGTCATGGTGCTTCCTATGGAGGCAAGGTATTCAAGGAAGGACAGCGGAAAGTGGCATTCCTGAGTTTTTTTTTTTCTCTGTCTCTCAGAGTTTTAATTAAACTCCATAATGGCTTTCCATTTTGACGAATCATTTATTCTAACATTATTTTATATTTTAATTTTCACCATCATCTAGAGTTCATCTCATTATAAATTCTGATGATAAAATTATAACCTCTCTTGGGCTAGAGAGATGGCTTAGCAGTTAAGGCTAAGTGAAGCCTAAGGACCCATGTTCAACTCTTTGGACCCCATGTAAGCCAGATGCACAAGGTGACCCAAGCATGTAAGGTTTCATGTGTACACAAGGTCATGCATGTGTCTGGAGTTTGGTGACAATGTCTGGAGGCCCTGGTGTGCCAATTCTTATTCTCTCTCTCTCTCTCTCTCTCTCTCTCTGACACACACACACACACACACACACACACACACACACCACAAATAGTAACAAAAAGCCAGCCCATTGGAATTGCCTCAAAAAAAAAGCATCTCTATATCTAAAAGAGCCTTCATAACAGAGTTTTAAAATTATGATCATCACTGACTTTCATGAAGCTCTAGGTTAGCTGGCAGAGATTCCTTCAAAGTGAAATACCTAGTTGAAAGAAGATATATGCCGTCTTCCCAACAAAGAGAATGAATGTGACCTATCAAAGTAATACTTGGAGTAAAAGGAATGAGTAGGAGGAAGAGGTGATGACTCAATGCATACAGTGATTTCCAGGAAAGCGTAAGGATAGGGGTTTGATGCCAGTGTCCATGTAAATGCTGGGCGGGTGTGGAAGCACAGCTCTCTAATCCAGGTGCTCAGGAAGGGGAGAGACGGGGAGGGGGGGGGGGAGACCCCAGGTGAGCTAAGTTCTTCTGGCTGTATCAGAGAGCTCCAGGCTCAACTGAAACACCCTGCTTCAGCAAGTGAAGCACAGCGCAAGCTAATGGAGACATCGGAAGTCAAGCTCCGGCCTCCACACGCAAGCATGCACGCAGGGGTACACAAAAGTAAAAACACATACGCACACCTACACACGTACGTGCAAACAGTGCGTGGTGACCAATAAATCCCTAGACAGATGAAGACTTATAAAGAAGAAGCACGGCTTCTGTTAAGAGATGGCAAACAGGGCTGCAGAGATGGCTTAGCGGCTAAGGCACTTGCCTTTGGTTCCCCAAGACCCACGTAAGCCAGACGCACGAGGTGGCACATGCATCTGGAGTTGGTTTGAAGTGGCTGACATGCCCATTCGATCTGCCTCTTCCCCCTGCCTCTCTCTCTCTCCCCCAATAAGTAAATAAAATATGTTTTTTTAAAAAAGACATGGTAAACATGGAAGATTATTCTAGCAGAGGTAGGTAGTTTAGGGAGGTAAGAGATGTTCAAATTTTAGACTATTATAGAAAAAGAAACAGTAAAATGTACTTGGCATATGGGTTAGTAATATACAAAGAGATTTAAAAGAGACCATTGTGATACCAATGCGTGTTATGATATAGAAGAGGGTGGCTCTGAAACCTGATCTCATTCAACATGAGACTGAAGAAATAGAAAGAGGTAAATGAAGCAAAAATTAGAAAGATTTTCTAGTTGCCTATAAGTGCATAGGTAAATCATAAAGAAGTGAGAAACCAATTGGATATTTCTTAGTGTAATCAATTATACATACAACCTAGTCAAGTGGGGTCCTCCCAATAATCAATCAGCAAAGATCTGTTACTGTTTTAAGATGATCTACAATTCACTGAGCAAAATAAATTTATATCTTCATTTATATTCATTACATTTTTACTATGCACTGTTTTCTTGCAATCTAAATTCATCTGATAAAATGATTGAACCTTTTAAAATATTTCTTGGGGCTGGAGCAATGGCTTAGTGGTTAAGGCACTTGCCTGCGAAGCCTGAGGGCCCATGTTCAACTCTCCAAATCCCACGTAAGCCAGACGCACAAAGGCGAGGCAAGTGCAAGCCCACACACACCCACTAGGTAGCGCAAGCATCTGGAGTTCAATTGCAATGGCTAAGGCTCTGGCCAATTCTCTTTCTCTCTCTCTCTTTCTCTCTGTTGTCTCCCACTCTGGCTCTAAAATAAAAAATATTTCTTGTTTTATTAAGTATTAGAGGGCTGGTTAAACTAGTATTTCAACATTTCACTTGAAAAAAAAACTGTGGATTTTAGAATGCAATTTACATCAACAATATTAGAATGGCATGTTTATTCTATTGCTGAAAATAATGACAACATAAACTAAATAAGATGTTTTCCTTTCCTCCCTGAAACATTCATTAAAAAAACCTTTCAATAATAAAACAATTATAACTGCTAATTATGCTTCAAAATGTCCCCTGTAAACATTACTGAACATCAACCAAGGTCATGGATTTTGATGGACCCTAATATATAACATGGTATCACATGTCATTATTTTTCAGTCTAGAATAACCAAACATTTTGCTTTCAATTTGCAGTTTTGTATCACTTGATATTACTTTAAATCTGTAGTTTATCACCCTCCAGCCTGCAGAATTACTGAAATCCACAAGGCAAAAGTGAGTACTACATTACTTAATTTGATCTTCATAAGCACGCCAACATAGAAAAAGTGCTTCGCTCACAAGCTTGAAGAACTGTGTTTGATTCCCAGAACTCATGTAAAAATGCTGGACATGGGGCTGGAGAGATGGCTTAGCGGTTAAGCGCTTGCCTGTGAAGCCTAAGGACCCCGGTTCAAGGCTCGGTTCCCCAGGTCCCACGTTAGCCAGATGCACAAGGGGGCGCACGCGTCTGGAGTTCGTTTGCAGAGGCTGGAAGCCCTGGCACGCCCATTCTCTCTCTCTCCCTCTATCTGTCTTTCTCTCTGTGTCTGTCGCTCTCAAATAAATAAATAAAATTTTTTTTAAAAAAATGCTGGACATGGGGGTGTGCAGTCACAGTGCCGGGGCTGGGGAGGAAGGCAAAGAGGATCTCTAAGAGCAGCCAGCCTAACCTACTTAGTGAGCTTACGGCCAATGACAGACCTTCTCTTAACAGGAAAGGTGCAATCCATTTCAAAGAAATGGCACCCAAGGTCTCCCCCTGACCCACAAACACCTGTGTAAGTGCTCCAGCACACACACAAAAGTGTGCACACTCCACATGCACATGGATTAAAACAAATCTCCAAAGAATTCTCAAAGTCATATCCAAAAGATCTACAAACTCCCCCAAATTGTTCATTATGTTGCCAGCAATGCATATTTCATGCACAGAAATGATTGTGTGTACATTAAAAGTCTCTGGTGATAGTGAAAGTTTGAAAGGATAAGGAGATGGTTGTTGTCTTTTTTCTTTCCACAGACATGAAAATGAGCCTAATGCAGTGCATATCCTAAGTTCAGAGGAACCTAATACAATCGTGATCCCTCTGAAATCTACCACAGGGAACCCACTTTCCTCTCTTCTCTCTGTGCTTACCCCAGTCCATCCACTCATCCTTATCCAATACATTACAAGTGTCTATAATTTTTGGTTTATGGAGATAGAATTTTTCACACTTAATCTACTTAAATAATGAATCTTATAAGATAAGCATATTTCCAGGGATATAATTTTCATACCTAACTGAAGGTATGAAATCATTGTCTATGGAGGCTGTCTGACAAAAGGAATTAGAGATACCAGAGCTTTGCTCTTAGTTTTATGAGCTAATTCACCTTGAACAAGTTCATTTAACCTCTCTGGACCTGTTTTTCCAGTCTAAGGTCCTATAACTTAACTCAGGTTTTAAAACCTGAAAAATATATACATATGCATGCATGGTTTAAAAAACCATGGCTCAAGGCAGGGTATGGCGGCCAACACCTTTAATCCCAGCAATCGGGAGGCAGAGGTAGGAGTATCTCCATGAGTTCGAGGCTACCCTGAGAACACAGAGTGAATTCCAGGTCAGCCTGGGCTAGAGTGAGACCCTACTTGGAAAAACCAAAAGAAAACATGGCTCAGAGGCTTTTTGTTTGTTCACAGGTGCATTGTTAAGTGGCTGACTTGTATAACAAGTCATTTACATCTCAATAAAGCTGCCTTAGAACAAGACCATGAAAAGATGCCTTGAGCTGGCCGTGGTGGCACACGCCTTTCATCTCAGCATCCTGGGGCAGAGGTAGGAGGATCACCATGAGTTCGAGGCCACCCTGAGACTCCATAGTGAATTCCAGGTCAGCCTGGGCTAGAGTGAAACCCTACCTTGAAAAACTAAAAATAAAAAAAAAAAGATGCCTTGGGCTGGAGAGATGGCTTAGCGGTTAAGTGCTTGCCCGTGAAGCCTAAGGACCCCGGTTCGAGGCTCGGTTCCCCAGGTCCCACGTTAGCCAGATGCACAAGGGGGCACATGCGTCTGGAGTTCGTTTGCAGAGGCTGGAGGCCCTGGTGCGCCCATTCTCTCTCTCTCCCTCTATCTGTCTTTCTCTCTGTGTCTGTTGCTCTCAAATAAATTTAAAAAAAAAAAAAGATGCCTTGACATATGAAAATAAAATCTTAAACACTAGATCCTAGATTTTCCTTACAAGTTTAATTATGTGCAATTCAGAAACAAAACCGTTACCAAGTGGCAAGGCGGCCTCTTCCATGTCCATATGGGGTTAATATATCCCAAAAACTGTGCTTTTAGCAGAGACAAGAAAAAAATACGATCAATATTTACGAAATTGATGATGGAGAGCAAAACAGTGCACCACCAAACAGGTGCCTTCCTGGTGGTTTTATGGTCCTGAAACTTGAAAATTCCTTCCCTAACTAGGTAAGAAGAATTGTTCTAACATCTGAGTCACCACTTGGGAGACGGAGTGGGAGAGAAATGCTTAAGTTAATTTAATATTTGGAATCAAAGCATTGTTTTACTTCTAAAATAGTACAACGGCAGAGAGAGGTATACGCACTGTTACGTAAGTCAGATTGTCAGAAATTCAGGTCTTAATTCAGGCAATGAGAATGCTCACATTTTCCAAAAACTGTCCAACCAAACAGTTATGGCACTTGCTGGCAAAGCCAAAGGACGCAGCTTCGATTCTCCAATACCCACGTAAACCAGAGATGCACAAGATGGCACATGCAACTGGAGTTTGTTTTGCTGTGGCTGGAAGCCCCTGGCCATGCCCATTTTCTGTTTCTCTCCCCCCCCCCCCGTCTCTCTCTCTCTCTCTCTTTCTCTCTCTTTGCAAATAGATAAATATGTTTTTAGAAATCATTTTATTATTGACAATATAGTTGGCCTGCATTGAATAATGAGAACAAGTGCTTCTGTGGGACTACTACCTGATTTAAATGTTGTTTATGTATGAGAGAGAGAAAGAGAGAGAGAGAAAGAGAGAGAGAAAGATGGTGCTCCAAGTCCTCCAGCCACCTCAAACAAAATCCAGAAGCATGCACCACCTTGTGCATCTGGCTAACATTGGTCCTGAGGAATCAAACCTGGGTCTGTTGGCTTTACAGGCAAGCGCCTTAACCACTAAGCCATCTCTCCAGCCCTACTGCTACCTTTTGATTTGGTTACTGCACTGATGCTTCATCTGTCTCAGGTCACCTTCCCCAGAGAGCAGTGTCTCTCCCCAGGAGCCAACCACAAATCTTCAACAACCTTCACAGCGGCTGTGAAAGGCTGAGAAGTCACTGTCAGCTGTGTGTGTAGAGCAAGATGCGGAAAGCTGTGTGTAAAGCTGCAAGTCTAGAGATCTGCTGGGCTAGAAGGCGTGCAGAGGCAATGGAAGACCAAGGCAGTGCTGTTCAACAAATAATGCACCTAAAAGTCACTTGGAGACTGGGGTAAAGCAGAAATTCTGACTGAGTGAGTTAGGCAGGCAACACAAGATTCTGAATTTCCAAAGCTTCCAGCCAGTGCTGGTGCTGCTCCATAGATTATCCAGTATCAACTTCTAGAATAAATATGAGTGGCATAGGTAGTTAATTTTATACAATAAAGGCCATTAACTTGGATCCAGGTGATTCTCTTTCTTTGCATTTAAGCCACTTGTGTAGTGGCAAGTAAGCTTCTAAGGTTTCAATTAATAAACTCTTAAGCAGCGCTGCGTAACAAAATCACAAGCTCCATTTTCCAAAAGGGGCTTTGTGTGTCCTAAAGAATTTCAATTCAAGAAGAAATCCATACTTTACAGATGAGGCAAGAATGACTTAATAGAAATTAAAACAAACTTCATTGCAAGTGTGGTAAAATCCTCTGCCCATTTCCCACATTTTTAGTTGAAATAATCAGAAAAATATTTGTAGACTATTTCCAGATTGTACTTTAATTATTCCACAAGCATTTATTAGAATAGAAAGCATGTGTTAGCTTCTTTTTTATTTTCATTTTTCTGTGAGTTGCTTTTTTTTTTTTTTTCAGCACGGAAGAGATTCTGATTCTTAATGAATTTGGAGACAATATTCATCTGCACAGTCATCTGGGGCTTTCAGTCTTGTCTCCTGTGTGGTATGAGACCTTGCCAAAGACAAGTACTAACAAGACTCGCCAGTAATTAAAATCCTACTAATTCATCAAGGAAGTGTTCAGCCAGGGAGCCTATGTGTCTTGTCTTAGAGTCAGCCTATGGATAATTGGAAAAACTGTGGAGGTACTCATATCTCTCATGCTTTCAAAGAAGTTACGTTGGCCTGAAAATGCTCAAATGATTGCTAAATTATGCTCAGCAATCTGTCCTTTCTCTGAAATTGCTGTTATTTTTCTGTCTGGGGCTGCAGACTGATCCTCGGCCTTGAACATACAAGAAAAGCACTTTACTAGTGATCATTACCTTTCTGAAATTAATATCATAGCCTTGGCACAATAATTATGAATAGCTATACACTAATATTAGCAAGTTATATATTCCCATAAGCCTAATAAGCATGATTTATAGACTGTAATTACATAAACATAGGCTAAGCCAACTAGTAATTATTTAATCAGTTACCAAACACACCAAAGTGTGACAAAGAAATGACCTTGTTGTACCCCATAGTGAAGTATTTCATTGTCAGCAGCAATTATCATCACATGATCCCTGAACTCAAATGCCCAAACATAAAGCTCAGTAGACACTTATTAAAGGTATAAATGGGTAGCTAGTTAATTCTATACACTGAAGGCCATTAACTTGGAAGGAAATGGTTTGGTTCAATTTATTTTTTTAAGCTTTCTTTTTTTAAAGTCTTTTTTTATTTATTATTTATTTAGTAGAGACAGAAGAAGGAGAAAGATAGAGAGAATGGGCACATGAGTCTGGAGTTTGTTTGCATTTGAACTCCAGATGCATGCACGCCACCATGTACATCTGGCTTACATGGGACCTGGAGAATCGAACCTGGGTCCTTAGGCTTTGCTGGCATGCGCCTTAACTGCTAAGCTATCTCTCCAGCCCATGGTACAATCTGTCTTAACATTATCTGTGTCTGCTTTTAGTTAATATGCTGAAAGGACAGTCCAAGTCAATTTACATGAATCGATTAATGTACCAAAAGTCTACAGTGTCTCTTCAATACTATTTCTTATTAATTTTGTAAGTGCACTCGACTTTGTACTATCTAATTACTTCACGGTGAAAATTTTCACAAGTTATGCAGACACCAAAAGTACTTACGGACCACCATCCCTATACTTGGCCTACCGCACAGACGGCCTGTTACCAGTTATGGTTATCCATCAAGATTTTGGTTTTCCATTGTGAGTCCAAGAGCCTCACGTGGCTATGAGGAATAAAGAGCAACACTACTACAAATAATGAGCTGAATTTTAAATTCAATCTTATTTGATTATGTTAATTTAAACACAAATATCTTTATAAGCTAGTGGCTATCATATGAAACAGTAAATTCCAGACCATGAGATTTCATGAATACACATTCGATTTAAAAGCTGTAGAATAGTCTTTAATCATCTCTCAACAACGTTTGCTCCTCCTCCTCCCAAAGCTATTTTTGGCTGATGTATAACACTACGGAGTGTATTCTCTAGCCATTGTCCCTATGGAAGAATGTTCAAGCTTCCAGGTTTTCACTCAAGCACAATGAACATTCTTGGAAATCATGGGTAATACATTCCAAGCATTGTATTCTTTTTTTTCTTAATTATAGAAGTCAGATTGTTAAGTGGTAAGATATCTTCATTCTTAAAATGTTCCTAAAAACTGCCAACTTGTCCTCCCAAGGGCAGGATTCGGTGGACAGACATTCCCACCAACAATGTTGGAGTTCCCACACTCCTTCCTCCAACAGCTTCATGTTGCCATCCATGTGACTACACCTACTTTAAGGTCTTAGTCCCCTCAAGAATCTCTTCCATGTTTGAAGGGCAGAAGGAATAAAGAAGAGCATCCCTGTGGCTACCATTAAAATTCACAGAAGGGGGAATATGCATTTTAGTGTGCTTCTAGCTCCTGTTAAGTTTTAGCTTTTTAGCCATTTTACTCGACCAAGCATCTCCCGAGAGCATCCAAATGTGACAATATCCACACATTACAGAGGTCTTTGTGTCGGAAGGGGGGAAGCATTAACTTTCTTTTTACAGTAACATCCTGGCACTACTCAGAAAAACTGTTCTAAATTGCTCTTGCTGTAATAAAGATAGATTGTGCAGAGCACTTATCCTCTGGCCCACTCCCTCATTTATACATCAGCACAGAAGTAGTCATGCAAGCTCAGAACCCTACGCCTCTTTTTGTGGAATGTTTTCTTAAGAAAAGAAAAATCACTGGTTTCTAGATAAGAACTGAACATATAGACTCACTGGATTCCTGACGACAGGAACGTCCCTATAGTATCCTCAAATAAGTTTTGTTGTGTATGTAATTAAAAAAAAAAAAAAAAAACTTTGGAGGGCTGGAGAGATGGCTTAGTGGTTAAGGCACTTGCCTGCATAGCGAAAGGAGCCAGGTTTGATTCCCCAGGACCCACGTAAGCCACACGCACAAGGTGGTGCATGCGTATGGAGTTGTTTGCAGTGGCTGGAGGCCCTGGCATATCCATTTTCTCTCTCTCTCCCTCTCTCTCTCCTTCTCTCTCTCTCTCTTTCAAATAAATAAATAAAAATTAAAAATATTTTTTAAAAAACACATAACAAGGATCCTTCTCTGGATGACTATGCTTGTCCTTGAGGCTGTGATGAGCCAACTGCCCTCTAGGACAGATGACCACAGAGGAGCCGAGCCAAAGTTGCCATTGACAAGGAAATGCACTTTATAATGTCTATGGGTGGGTATTTTAGGTTGCGGTAATAAAAGTGAAACAACGAAACTATGCTATAACTCCATTTTCTGTTGCTTGTTTTAAAATTCTAGAGGATTGGGGGCTCTAGAGAAGGCTGAGTGGTTAAGGTGCTTGCCTGAAAACTCTAACAACCCCAAGTGTGATTCCCAGATGCACAAAGTGCCGCATGCACCTGGGGTTCATTTGCAGCAGCTGGAGGCCTTGGCATGCCCATTATCTCTCTGTGTCTGCATCTCTTCTCTCTGTCTCTCAATGTATGCAAATAAAGTATATATATATATATATATATATATATATATATATATATATATATATATATTTAATTCTAGCAGATTATTTCCTCGGTGTTTGTGTTATTGAGAATTTAATGGCTCAGACACAATAAACTTCACTTTAATCTGCATCTTTAACATTTGCCCAACTCTATACAATGAGCAAAACAAGATTTAATCATTGACTTACAACACCTGATGATTTCTATATGAAAAATTTCACCCAAATCTCTTTGTGATGCCAACATGGCATCAGCGGTGGGGCGATGGGAAGCTTTACCACTAACATTGCACCATGAAGAGCTTCCATGAAGACATGCATCAGGCAAGTGACCTCAAGATACAAGTGCTGGGCTGGAGAGATGGCTTAACGGTTAAGCGCTTGCCTATGAAGCCTAAGGACCCCAGTTCGAGGCTTGGTTCCCCAGGTCCCAAGTTATCCAGATGCACAAGGGGCACACGTGTCTGGAGTTCATTTGCAGTGGCTGGAAGCCCTGGTGTGCCCATTCTCTCTATCTGCCTATTTCTCTGTCGATACAAGTGCTGCTGTATTACAAAATAATTAGGAAGTGACAATCTTAGAAGTTTTTTTTTTTTTTGTGCACTACCTTTGTTGAGTGTAATTTGCATAAAGCGAAGGCACTTTTGATTTGATTTTAAATAACTGATTAATTTAACAGGTAGCTTTCCAAATTCCTAGACCATTGGAAAAGAGTGCGTGTAAAGTCAGTAGAGGCCAATTCTAAAATACACTTGTTCATGGCCCTTTGAGCATCATGGAACTCAAGTGCAACCTTTTGTGATTTTTTTTTTAATTTATTTATTTACTTATTTGAGAGTGACAGACAGAGAAAGAGGCAGAGAGAGAGAATGGGCGCGCCAGGGCCTCCAGCCACTACAGATGAATTCCAGATGCGTGCGCCCCCTTGTGCATCTGGCTAACCTGGGACCTGGGGAATGGAGCCTCGAACTGGGGTCCTTAGGCTTCACAGGCAAGCGCTTAACCGCTAAGCCATCTCTCCAGCCCTGATTTTTTTTTAAAAGAAAAGAAAAACTGTGTTGTTTTAAATTTATTTTTTTATTTAGTTTCCTCTGTGACTTTATTATAATGTACTTAGCACAGACATGCCAATGTACTTCTGATTTCTTTCTCAGACCTTTCCCAATTTCCAATATGTTCCTGGACAAGTTTTGGCTTACAAGAGAACTTAATCCATAAATATATGGTTAAGTAACTTCCCCAAAAAGATACTGACAGATAAAGATTTCAATGAGCCTCTACATTCCAAAGCCACATGATGCTTTGATATGGAATTATTTCAGAGAAGAAAAAAACATATTCTATCATGTTTTACTATCTCACAGGCACATAAAATTGCCTACTGCAATGATTACCATTACAACAAATGTTGGGCAACCTCAACCATTGAAACTTTAAAAAAAAAAAAAAAAGCTATAAGTCGGGAGTGGTGGCGCACACCTTCAATCCAGCACTCCAGCACTCGGGAGGCAGAGGTAGGAGGATCGCTGAGAGTTCGAGGCCACCCTGAGATTACATAGTGAATTCCAGGTCAGCCTGGGATAGAGGGAGACCCTACCTTGAAAAACCAAAAATAAATAAATAAATAAAAAAGCTCTACTTCTTTATTTTTCTGGCATTTAATTCAATTCTTTTGTAGAGTTAGAAAATTGTATGGTTAAGATCATACAATCTTAAAGATATAATAAAAAAACACTCAAAGACCTGTAAGCCCTTTCCACCTTACACATGTGTGACAGAGTGTTACGCATGTGTCTTGGACAGCAGCATCCTCGGGTGACACAAGGTATGCATCCATTTAAGAAATGCACGGGCTGGGGAGATGATTTAGCAGCTAAGGCGTTTGCCTGAGAAGTCAAAGGAGCCAAGTTCTATTCCCTGGGACCCACGTAAGCCAGATGCACAGGTGGCGCATGCATCTGGAGTTTGTTTACGGTGGCTGAAGGCCCTGGCATGTCCATTCTCTCTCTCTCTCTCTCTCTCTCTCCATATATATATATATATATATGTACATGTACATGTATATGTATATATGTGTGTGTATATATATATGTATGTATATATGTATATATGTATGTATATATGTATATATACATATATAGAGAGAGAGAGATATGATAAAGAAATAGTCAAGGGCTACAGAGATTTCTCAGTTGCTTGCTTGGCAGGGTTGGTGGTGCAAGTGTTTAATCCCAGCACTCGAGAGGCAGAGGTAGGAGGATTGTCATGAGTTCAAGGCCACCCTGAGACTACATAGTGAATTCCAGGTCAGCCTGCGCTAGAGTGAGACCCTACCTAAAAAGAAACAACCAAACAACAACAACAACAAAATATAACTGCTTGCTTGAAAAACCTGCGGCCAGGGTTTCATTTCCTATCACCTACATAAAGCCAGATACTGAAAGTGGTGCATACATCTGCAATTCCTGTGCAGAGACGCCCATACTATCTACCAGTCCCTCTTTCTTGCTCTCTCTTCTCCTTTTCCTCCATCCCTTTATCTCTGCTTACAGACAAAGGAAGGAAAGGAGAGAGGGAGGGAGGGAGGGGAGGAAGGAAAGAAGTCAATCATAAGTGCGTTTTTTTTTTTCCCTCTGGCAATTTTTAAGAATCTTGTCATATATTTGGAGGCTTAAAAGACTTAGAACTGCAGTGAAAAGCCAATGAACAATTCTAACATAACAGAGTGTATTTGTTCTATGCATCAGACTGATGCTCTTTGCACATGCTTTGGGACTTTTCCAATGCCTTCCTCTCTCTCTCCTAACTTTGCTTTACTGCGTCCTGCAAACTATATAACTGCTATGTCTTAGCACAGACATGACAATGCTTCACCCATCCAAACTACTCGAATCCATGTTAGCCAGGCCTTCAGAGCACCTCCAGAGAAACTGCAGTAGGGAAAGTTTCAGGGAACCAGAAGAGGGGCTGGCTTTGAGGTTTGGTATCCTTGCAATCACCGGGATGAAGAGATGGCTCAGCAGTTGAGGCATTTGCCTGCAAAGTCTAATGACCCGGGTTCAGTTCCCCAGTATCCACATAAAGCCAGATGCACAAAGTGGTGCGTGTGTTTAGAATTTGTTTGCAGCAGTTAGAGGTCTCAGAGTGTCCATTCTCTCTGTCTCTCTTCTCTCTCTCTTCCTGTTTGCAAATAAATAAGTATAAATATATATATATTAAAAGAAGAGTTGCCATCGTAATCCTGATTGACTAGGACAATTTCTTTGAAAGCATTGTAAGGTCAGTCATCAAACCAAAGCCCCAAACCAAATGAATAAATCCTCTGACAGTGGGGACCCAGGTGACAGTCTGTTGGTAAAACTCATGTGGTTCTGATGTGCAGTGATGTTTGAAAAGGAATTGAGGCTTAGGAAAATGAGCCAGCACCCGAATCAATAAATTTGATTATTCACTGAGCACAGTCTTAGCTTAAAATGGCTTAAAATGAGATAAAAGGCTGTACATCCATCAAAAGCATGTCACCCATTCCTCTTTCTCTCTGGCATGCAAAAATCTTGGCTCTTCTGTTTTGCCCTCTCTCTAAGACTTACTGCCTCAAACTCCTGTGATGTTCAATTCACCTGGGGTTTTCTAGTCCAGAACACTCAGTTACATGAAACAATAGTAACGACTTCTAATTGGGGAAAAAAAAAAAAAAATGTGATTCGCTTTGGCTTCCAAAACCCAACGTAGCACTTGACTGTGTTGAACTGACCCTGCGAAACTGCTATAAAAGTTGTCCTTGGCCTTGCATTGTATAAGTCAAATGGTGCCAGGCACACTGACGTCAAGGAGATGCCTACAGTCTCTTCTCCACGAGAGATAGAGGGCTGTCAATCAGAGAAAGGAATGAGGACAGATACCCTTCCCACAACCGATAGCTCTCCAGATGGCAAGACAGTCCATGCTTGAGATTCCCAAAAGCAATGTGCAAATTAGAAATCAATCCATCGATAAGAAGGTCTGTAATCTTTCACATTTATGGCTGTCCATCAATGTTACTAAGGCATTCATGTACGAAGCATGGGGGGAGGGTGGAATTCACAAAGATAATACTCTGAATATATGAGAAATTCAATTTCTTCTCAGTTGCTTTGACTAAAATAAAAGACTAGAAAGGAAAGAATAAGATCTCACAGGCCTTGACAGAGAGCTGAAAGGAAGGGCACGGCAGCAGACACGTTGAAACACGCATTAAAAAATCTGTGTGGCTGTAAGCCGGGGTCACCTTTTCCAGTTGCTAGAGCTAATTAGCGTTCACATTAGTATTTCCAAATGTCTCAGGGTTACTATGAACAGGAATAAAGCAGTATGTGGGGGGAACATATTCCAGAGGAGCAAATATTGGACAATCCCAACCATTAACACTTAAAAGATATACACATTTATTTTTTTCTGGCACTTACACACAGTATTTATAACAATTTCATTTAGCTATGAAGTCTTTTTGGTTTCTGAACTGAGCACAAATATATAAATGTACTAAATCCATGTTTTCTTATTTCAGCAGCATAAAAGTAGGAACATAAGAGCGTGGCACAGGAAGCGAAAATCAATATTTTTCTTCCAGGCTAAGGTCTTAGTAGACTATTCCTAAAAATTAGCCCACCATTCATTCATTCTGTTATGTAGGCATTAAATGGATGACTCCAGGAATGCACTGTGTAAAAGTGGCACACACATGGGTAGGCTTGGATTGATGGCATCTTCCAGTACCCAAAACATGCCAACTTTACAGAATTCAAGGACAGTGAGCTGCTGAGGCCCTCCCCCATTTCACTTCCTTGGTGTTATATCAGACAGTGCAGGTAAGAAAGTAGACACTGCTGTTTATGGTAGTTGGCATATAGGTGCAAATTAGGCATATAGGTGGTTATTTTATTATTTTTTAGTTTATTAATTTATCTATTTTTGGTTCTTCAAGGGAGGGTCTCGCTCTAGCCCAGGCTGTCCTGGAATTCACTATGGAGTCTCAGGGTGGCCTCGAACTCACAGCGATCCTCCTACCCTCTGCCTCCCAAGGGCTGGGATTAAAGGCGTGCGCCACCATGCCCAGCTCTTAGGCAGCTGTTTTTAAGGCCAATTTTAGACAAAATCATTTGCCATAAGGTTGATGGGAAAGATATTGAACACAAAAAGCTTTCTCGTGTTTTAAAAGATTTGATGCAGATATTTCTAGGTAGTTTTTTAATAATAATAATTATTATTTATTTGACAGAGAGGAAGAGGGAGAGAGAGAATGGGCGCACCAGGGCCTTCAGCCACTGCAAACAAACTCCAGACGCATGTGCCACCTTGTGCATCTGGCTAATGTGAGTCCTGGGGAATCGAACCTGAGTTCTTTGGCATTGCAGGCAAATGCCTTCACAGCTAAGCCATCCCTCCGGCCCAGTTTTTTTGTTTAGCACATAATAAGTATCCAAAACTGAGTTCCACTGTGATCTGTTCATAAGTGCATTTAGTGTGCTCTGATGGTTTCTTTGCACTCAGGATATGGCCATGCTTCTGCAGGCTGGGCTCCAACCCTCTCTGCGGAATCAAGTGTGCGGTTTTCTTGTGATGCAATTCCTACATTTGTTGCCAATGACAACAGTTGTTTTCTTCGTCAGGTTTTCTGTGGTTGGTCAAGTTATGTCATGAGAATTGTACTCAGAAGAATTGCGCGTTTGTTGAGTGCCAGGTTTGTGTGCCGGACACAGTGTGTGGTGAGGGTGGGGATTCTTGGTGGTGTTTTTGTTAGAACAGAAAGGTAAACTTCTGGGCACTCTGCATGAATTTTCCGTATCACTAGCCTTCTCCCTTACCCCACCCTTTCACCTACTTTCTAGCCTCGGAAAAGTAACACACGTGTTTCCAGAAAGTTCCATTAATCCATTCTCTCTCTCTCTCTCTTTTTTTTTTGGTTGTTATGGTTGTTGCTTTCCACGTTTCTGTGGCTTCAAGAAACCTTGAACTGCCATCCCTGGAGGTGCGTCACTGAGGAGGGATTTGGAAAGATAAGGTGTTCTTGAATTGAATTATAATAAATTCAGGCTGGAGTCCAATCGCTTCCAGCATTTCTCTTCCCTCTGTGGGTTAATGGTGTTCTCAAAGCCACAGGCACTAAGAATCCTGAAACAGCTAATTAACAGAAGTGATCTACATCATATGAAACTCGTGGCATCTAGGCAAAAAAAAAAAAAAAAGTGTGTGTGTGTGCGTGCGTGCGTGCGTGCGTGCGTGTGTGTGTGTGTGTGTGTGTATTCTTCTTAAGAGGCACTTTAGGTGAGGAGATATTTATTTAATATTTTCAATATTTAATATTTTCAATATTAAAAATAAAATAAAATCTGATCTTCATTGCCATGACTACAAAAAAAGTAAATGAACATTTCCTCGTGTTCAGACAGTGATTCACAACTGGCCGGTGAATGGACAAAAGAATCCTACGGCATTCTCTTGACACATCGACCAACTAAGTGAAGAGAACGGTTGGCGAGAGATTTTTCATAACTTTGGGCCAGCAATCTTCCAAATGTGGACCAAACCCCGGTCAAAGGATGTTATGTCCTTATCCAACACTTTTTTTTTTCTATCCATATAAAGATAAAACTGATATTGAAAAGCATACCAGCTTTTCAAAACCCTTTGAGGGCTGGAGAGATGGCTTAGCAGTTAAGTGCTTGCCTGTGAAGCCTAAGGACCCCGGTTCAAGGCTCGATTCCCCAGGACCCACGTTAGCCAGATGCACAAGGGGGCGCACGCGTCTGGAGTTCGTTTGCAGTGGCTGGAGGCCCTGGTGTGCCCACTCTCTCTCTCTCTGCCTGTCACTCTCAAATAAATAAATAAGAATAAACAAAAAAATTTTTAAAAAAACCTTTGACATGCTGTGATGAACTGGCCTCATCTTGAAAAGAGAACGCATGTGCGAGTGTGTGTGCGTGCGTGTGTGTGTGTGCGCGCGTATTCTGTGCTTTAACAATAAAATCATCTGTCACACACAGAGAAAAGTGCTATTTCATGCTTCCAGTTTAAAATTCATCTCCCATGATGTCATCAAAGCAATCTTTCTGAAATATGTCACCACCTTTTGAATTTGTTTGATGATGGTTTCCTGGTTCAGGGTAGATAATATTCCAAAGCTTTCAGCAGCCTCACATCTATATAATTCCACCTCAAAATTACAGGCAGAGCACTGGACTGCTGTGCGTTCGGATGCTGTCGAGACAGAAATCTCGTGCGTGACATGGATGTTGTCACATCCACCCCATCCACTTGTCTCTCTCTACTTGAATTGCTTTTTAAAAAATATTTATTTATTTATCTGAGACAGAGAGATGGAGAGAGAGAAAGGGAGAGTTGGCGCACCAGAGCCTCCAGCCACTGCAAACGAACTCCAGACACGTGCACCACCTTGTGTGTCTGGCTTATGTGGGACCTGGAGAATCGAACAGGGGTCCTTAGGCTTCGCAGGCATGTGCCTTAACTGCTAAGCCATCTCTCCAGCCCTCTACTTGAATTCTTTTGCTCCCCTTAAGATAATGTTTAAATGTCACTTGCACTGGCAATTCTTCATTTCGTGTGTGTACGTGTGTGTTAGAGTGTATGTGTGGGAAGTGAGATGTATAGTGTTTGCACATGTGTGTGTGTTAAACTAAACATATGTGTAGTGGAGAACACCGAGAATCCTTCTTTCTCTCACCACTCATTTGTGTATTCCTTTTTCTAAATTTTTTTGCTTTTATTTTTATTTATTTATTTGGGAGCGACAGACAGAGACAGAATGAGAGAGAGAGAGAGAGAGAGAGAGAGAGAATGGGCACACCAGAGACTCCAGGCACTGCAAACAAACTCCAGATGCATGTGCCCCCTTGTGCATCTGGCTGACATGGGTCCTGGGGAATCGAGCCTCCAACCGGGGTCCTTAGGCTTCACAGGCAAGCGCTTAACCGCTAAGCCATCTCTCCAGCCCTGTGTATTCCTTTTGAGACTTCTTCTCTCCTCTTACCCATTAGTGAGCCCCAGTGATTCTCGAGTCTCCATGGGCTGGGGTCACAGACATGTGTGGCCATGTCCAGCTGTTTTATGTGGGTTCTGGGAAGCCTAATTTGACAGTCTGCCCCAAAAGACCCTAATGCTCGCGTGGCAAGGGCTCTTACCTGTTCAGTAATCTTCCCAGGCCCTCTTCATTTCTTTATTGGAGGAGTCACACCCTCCACCCATGCTACTTACCGTTCTGCCATCTGACCGCAAAAACAGGCCTTCAAGTTATCTTTTATGTCTTTGATGATCATATTGTTCATAATAGACAGAGATAATAAGAAACGATTTACAGAGGGTAAGGATGGATGGATAAATTGAGGCTAGTAGATTGTTCACTTATATCATATCTAAAGGGAACTTTTAATTCTATAATCCTTTTTTATTTAATTCAATACCTCTTTATATGATTTATTTTTGTTATTGGGTAAAAGGTAGGAAATACGCTATTTAAGAGTAGCATTTGAAATTGCAGGTGGAGTATCTCTATGTCCCTTTTATACAGGCTTCTTACTACAAGGACCATGGAAGCGCCATAGGTTGCAATGTTAAAGTCACATTACAGAAAACACCTTACTGGTTAAAATCAAAACTAGTGATTTGTCTTATAAATGCATATGTCCAACCCAAACCTGGGAGTGATATTGGTTCACTGGCATATGACATGAAAGGACTCGTACATGCTAAGGTCCAGCTTGATTAGAATGATAAGCGTGACCAGGGAAAGAGTAACATTCACTTACAACAATACGCTACGGAGGAAGTAACAACACTCTCAGCAGTAGAAAACTGGGTGCACAGGAGATGTGCGCAATTGATATTGGGGGGGAGTATATAAGAACAATCGCTTTGAAGACTGTTCAATGGTTTGAAAGAAAAAGAAAGAAGGAAAGACAAGAAAAATCCATGGTAGAATGCTTCACTGCAAGAAAAGAAGGACATTGTTGAAAAGGTGCAAAGAGTCTGGTATTTAGCCATTTCCAGAAAGTTAGGTTTATTTATTTTTCTGGAGAAAACTCCTTGCAAAAAGGAAGGAGTCAGGCGCAGGTAGCCTAGCCTAACAGCAAAGCCTTGGCTTGCTGAAGAGAGAGACCGGCCTGCCAGGAACAAGATAGCGAGGGCCTGAACACATTTCTAGGGATGAATCGCTGGGACACGGAGCAAAGAACTTTCGATAAAGAAACACCGCATAGGGCTTGATAAATGGCTCAGCGGCTAAGGCACTTGTCTGTGAACCCTAACGAGCCAGGTTCGATGCCCCAGTACCCACTCAAAGCCAGATGCACAGGCACCTGGAGTTTGCAGAAGCTGGAGGCCCTGAAGCGCCCTCTGTCTGTCCCTCCTTCTCTCATTATTCTCTCTCTCTGCTGGCAAATAAATAATTGTTGAAAGAAAAAGAAGCACTGTATAAAATCTGCACAATACTAGGAACAGAGAGGCATGTTAAGTAGCACTGAAGCAGACACAAAGCAGAAACATGACCTCCAGGTGTGTGGTGACCCTGCCACCTGTTCAGCCTTGGGGAATCCAAAAAGACGGTGGGTGGCTCAGTGGAAGAGAATTACTTCCTCACAATCGGAACAGGCTCTTTTGAGCCATCGTTGGGGTTTCTCAGAAAGAATGAGATATCTAGGATCTATTTCGGCAATGTATCCTAATAAAGCTCAAATTCATCAGAGCAAATGTCATCTCCGTTATCACTAGAAGGCTGGAAAACATGGATAAACGTGCATACTTCTGCTTCTTTAAGTTGCACTTATATTTTTCCATTTTTCCACATTTTTTTTTACAGTGCTATCACTGAAATGACACCTGAAACGACTGGGGAATGCTTTTTTTTTTTTTGAGAAGTTATTGTACATTATTGCTTCTATAGCCATTTTTCTCCACATTCCAATTTTGGTTATCGACTCTCATTTAAGGCCACCTTTCACATTGATAGCTTTTTTATTAATTTTTTTTACAGACTCCAAACACATGCGCAAGGTTGTACATCTGGCTTATGTGGGTCCTGGGAAATCAAACCTGGGTCCTTTGGCTTTGTAGGCAACCACCTTAACTGCTAAGCATCTCTCCAACCCCCATTTTACACATTTTTATACATGTATAAAATGTGTCTTAAACTTGTACCACCAAATTCTCTATTCTTATCCTTCTCCCTTTCCATTAACACCCTTCTTCACCACTAATCCCCATCTCACTCAATGGGTGAATATTCATTAAAAAAATCATGATAGGGCTCAGTGGTCAAGGTGTTTGCCTGCAAAGCCAAAAGATCCTGGTTCAAGTCCCCCGGACCCATGTTAGCCAGATGCACAAGGGAGCACACATGTCTAGAGTTCGTTTGCAGTAGCTAGAGGCCCTGATGGGCCCATTATCTCTTTCTCTCTCTCTCTCTCTCTCTCTCTCTTTCTCTCAAATTAATATTTTTTTATGTTTATAATGATCATAAGTATATAGGAAGGGAAGCTTTGAAAAGTTCATTTATTATAAGTTTTATAGTAGTGCATGATATGAGCTTTATAAAGAAAAATCAATAATGCAAAAGGTGAAGTAAATACAATGTAATTTTAAACTTCCCTAGCCTGTAAAAAAAAGCAAAAACAAAAACAAAAAAAAACAGTCCTCAGTCAGTTCGCTGTTCTCTGAGCCCTATGACCATGTGCTTGACTCAGATAACCACAGCCTTCGTGGGAATGGGGGTGTTGGAGAGTCTGGAATAGTCTGTGAAAGGACTCCACAAATGAAAACCCTCACTCACCTACGGGAAAAAAAAATGCCACTTAGCATGGGCTTCACATCTGTTTCGTGGAGTGAAGATCACTTCCCGGAAGAAAATTCACAGAAATCTTGTACTGAGAAGGCCAGAGGTGGGCAGTACAGAGAAGCAGAGCGACAGCTCATGATGAAGCTCATGACGGTTTCTGCCTGGGCAGGGGCTGCCAGCGTCACTGTGTGGCCGTCATCAGGTCCTGGCAGACTGGGTGCTGAGTAAGTCACATGGAATCTGCATCCCTTCTTGTGCTTAACCAGAGTTTCCTTAGCTCTGGATCCCTGGAAGTCTCCATTTCCAGCAGCTAATTCCTTTACCTCTACAAACCTTTGCAAGGCAGGAGTTTTGGGGGTCAGCATTTTGCTAGGAAGGGTGTCGGATCCATTTTCATCCTGAATCGATGTGAATTGCTCTGAGCCTAGCAAACCCAGAGCTGCATCTCACATAAATGACTGTAAGCTTGCGATCTAATGAGATCTGCCATTCAGTGAGCTCAGCGGGAGGGAGCTGCTCAGAATATCCTTCAGGCCTTTTTATTTTTCCCTGGGGTGGGAGCTCCATTGGAGAGAAGGCAGGGAGAAGAACACACGGACTGCGCCTGTCTCTTCCACACCTGCGCGAGGCACCTCATCCTACCTAGTGGGGAGCAGGAAAAGGAGAGAATGTCTATGCTACACACAAGGAGCCAACAGCTTCCAAGGGGCAGGTGCTTAGTCCAATACTGAGCCTGGGTTAAAATACGGCTGTGGTACATTAGAGCTTCCCCACGTTCAAACAACACGACCAAGTCATGAGGCAAACATGCAGAATGTCACCTTTTAGTGTGGGGAGGGCAACTGAACAGAAAACTCTCACTTCTTTATATTTTGGATTAACCAAAACCTTTCATTTATTTTGGAAATATTTAAGATGGAATGCACTTATTAGTACTGGAGACTGAGTGAAAATAAAACCTTCTTTAAAAAAAATTAACTTCAGTGTTTGAAAAGCAGGTAAGTGTAAGTGATTTCCAAGCAAAGAAAGGTTGCTAAAATATTGCCGGGGCATGCAGGGAAATTTCAAAGGGTATTGAAAGCGTATTCTGATGTCCAAAGTCAATAACAGGATGTGACTAAAACTGCTCGCCCACCTCCGCGCCTGCACGACCACTCTTGTTACTTTTCTTTCTCTTTCCTCTTCCTCCCTTTGTCCTTGTTTTTTTTTTCTTTTTCACCTACCCCCCCACACACACCCGCCCCGCGCCTCAATCCAGTTTCCTCTTTGCTCTCGGGCTTCTCATTGACTTCCTGTGTATTTAACGGAGCTCGCTTTGAAATTCGTGCTGCTGCGAAACTGATAACGTCAACGTGGTACTTTCTGGTAACCTAGGCAAGGGCAACCTCTCCCTTCCCTCTGATTTCTGTTTTCATTCGGTGCTATAGTGGTTCTTCTGAACCACCCCAGGATGTATCCGGGCTGGGAAGAGCACTGCCAGGACTCTGTGAGAAGGTAAACGTGCCCCACCTCTGTGTAAGGAATATCTCTAGAATCTGGCTCACAAACAGCAATCTGGAAGAACAGGCATCGATCCAGCTTCCAAGAGCCCATCTCTTATTTTAAAATTTGTTGTTTAGTGCTAAAGAGATGACTTAGCAATTAAGGTCCATTCCCCCCCCCCGTATTTTTATCTGCCTCTTTCTCCCCCACTGTCTCTCAAAAATATAAAACATGTTTAAAATTGTCATTAAAGCTCAATACACTCGGAAGACTGAGGTCAGAGGTGCTCTGTGAATTTCAGGTCTTCCCGAGACTACATAGTGAATTCCAGGTCAGCTTGGGCTAGAGCGAGACCCTGCCTTGAAAAACCCCACCTCTGAAAAAAAATTTCTGCCTGTGTAGGGCACATGCCTGTGATTTCCAAGAATGCAGTGGGAGGTTTACAAGTGTGAAAACACCTTGGGACACTGTGGTCTCAAAACTCAGATTAAATAAAATAAAAGACATTATATTATTTTTAATAATTACAAGTTCCAAGTATTTGAAATGCTGCAACAGAGCTTTATGGCTCAAAAAGGTGTGTGTGTGTGTGTATGACTATGTGTGTATGTGAGTATCTGTTTGTGTGGTACAATTGTGTATGTGTGCATGTGTGTGTGCACTGTGTGTATGTGAGTGTATGTGTGTGTGCATGTGAGTATCTGTGTGGTGTGATTGTGTGTGTGCATGCATGTGTGTGTGCACTGTGTGTATGTGAATGTGTGTGTGTATGTGCATGTGAGTACCTGTGTGGTGTGATTATGTGTGTGTGTGTGTGTGCATGTGTGTACTTCAGAAGTGTCACGGGGCAGAAGGAAACAAGAACACTAAAGGAAAATGTACTAACGAGGTGTGTCCAATGCATGCGCTGGACCTGGGAGAGTGTGAATAAAAAGTTCGCTCTGCTCAGAGGTTCACGGGACCCCGGATGCCACACGGAGCAATGCAGGAGTGAGGTCCCAGTAAGCAGGTGACGGAGACTGGGCGCAGTCCACGCTGGATACAGTCTGGAGGATCGAATCCAGGTGGTTATAGAGAGATTCTTTTCTGCTGCATGTTAGCCAACTGGATAAGAGCAGAAGGGCTCTTGGTATGTAGGGAGTGACGTGCCTGGGGCCAGGGACAAAGGATGGGCAGGCACCAGTGGAAAAGCTGACCTGAGCAAATACAGTGACTGATGGGAACCGGAAGTGGAGGAGACGCTGGCTTTGTTCAAGCCTCCATGGCAGGAGAAATAAAAATGATCACAACTGAGCAAAGCAGAAGCTGGAAGAGTGCTGAATTTGTAAGAAAGAGTGACTCCGAAATCAGAAGTCCAGTTGGTGGCTAGAGGGTGTGTGTGTGTTGGTAGGTAGACAGTGAACTCAGAAGTGCTCTGAGACATAGCCGTTGTCCATCTGTGAAGACTGGAAAATTTTGTCAGGATGATTGACATTTTTTTTTTCCTTAAATGAAACTTCAAATAGTAGGACTGATCTGAATTTATTTTCAGAATGCTTTATTTAAAAAAAAAATGTTTAATTTGGGCTGGAGAGGAGGCCTAGTGGTTAAGATGCTTACCGGCAAGGCCAAAGGACCTAGGTTCGATTCCCCAGTACACATGTAAAGCCAGATGCACAAGGTGCCACATGCATCTGGAGTTCATTTGCAGTGGCTAGAGACACCAGCGTGCTCTCTCGCTCTCTCTTTCTCTCTCTCCCTCCTTTTTTTCTCTCTCTCAAATAAATAAAATTAAAATATACTTTTAAAAAATACTTAATGTATAATAGTCCTTACACAAATCAGAACCTCATTTATTTTACCTTCATTTGTAACCAGCATGTCAGGTTTTAGGGAACAAGCTGACTCCTAGAACCACAGACTCCAGCAGCAGTGGCCAGTCACAAGACAACCCAGATACATTCCTGATCATATTGACTTCGGTCAGCGGCCAGCCCAGCTGAACACCACTCTCTGGCCTTTTAAGGAATGAAGCTTCATTCATAAGGGCTGATTTCTTAAGAGAAAGGAATGGTCTTTAAAATGCATTCCAAATACCTTTGATGGCCAAGGAAAGAGTTCCTCCCCAACAATTAATCACTTTCCTTACTCATATCTCTTCAACAGATGGAGATGCACATCTTTCAGCAATGGCAGTCATTTAGCAGTCAGCAATGGATACGAGAACATGTTTAAATTATTAAAAGTATTTTACTTTTGGGCTGGAGAGATGGCTTAGTGGTTAAGCGCTTGCCTGTGAAGCCTAAGGACCCCGGTTCGAGGCTCGGTTCCCCAGGTCCCACGTTAGCCAGATGCACAAGGGGGCGTACGTGTCTGGAGTTCGTTTGCAGAGGCTGGAAGCCCTGGCGCGCCCATTCTCTCTCTCCCCCTCTACCTGTCTTTCTCTCTGTGTCTGTCGCTCTCAAATAAGTTAAAAAAAATTTTTTTTTAATTTTTACTTTTTATTTGAGAGAGAGACAGGCAGATAAAGTAGAGAGAGAACGGGAGCGCCAGGGCCTCTAGCCACTGAAAATGAACTCCAGACGCATGTGCCATCTTGTGCATCTGGCTTATGTGGGTGCTGGGAATTCAAACCTGAGTCCTTAGACTTCTTAGGCAAGTACCTTAACTGCTAAGCCATCTCTCCAGTGCAAAAGGACATTTTTAAATGTGTGTGTGTGTGTCTGTGTGTGCGTGTTTTCTTAAGGCTCAAAGATGAAGTGTATTGTTAAAAAGCAATAGAATTTATAAGATGTTCCTATTTAGAGATGAATGCTAACAGTTCCTTGGAATACAAGAGGTTATCAGTCACAGGTTAGTGTAGGATGGTGCATTCCTGTGGACACAGACATACACACACACACACACACATACATATATACATGCACACATATATACACACATACATATATACACACACACATATATGCATGCATATATATACGCATATACACGCATATATACACACACACACATACACACCCCTAGCTATCTCTGAGGAGAGTCAACAAGGCTGGCTGCAGGCTCCATCGCCACAGTCAGGAGTGGACTCAAGGTTTCCTTTCCCAGAAGAACAATTCTATCTGAGGAGGAAAGGGAGTGAGTCCCATGAAGCCATAAAGACGGAGATAGAAAAATTACATGCATGTTCCTCTCCAAGATATTCGTGGAGAAGGGACAAAATGTCAGAGATGCCATCTGTTATGCAAGCCCAGAAAAGTCCCCAGCCCTCCCCCGGAAGCCTGTGAGAAGCGGCCTCCCTCCTCCCCGGCTCCCCCTCCCTCCCTGCTTTCTGTCCACCCCCCGGGCTCACGTCCCACTGACCTACAAACGGCCCCCGGGACTACGTCAGTGTCCACTTTCTCGGCGTTGTCCACCGCTCTCCCCGCGCTTCTCAGCTTTTCAACATTATGTCCTTGCAAGCAGCCTGATTTCCAGCAAAAGGAAACCTCAAGTACAACATATAATAAGACAAAACATAAGCCAGGCATGGTAGCACACACCTTTAATCCCAGCACTCGGGAAGCAGAGGTAGGAGGATCACTGTGAGTTCGAGGCCACCCTGAGACTGCATAGTGAATTCAAGAATTCAAGGACAGCCTGGGCTAGACAGTGAAACCCTACCTCAAAAAAAAAAAAAAAAAAAAAAATTAAAAAGACATAGCTGCATTTCGAACAAATCGCAGGTCTTGGGAATTTAGCTACTTTGGTGGGCGCTTGCCTAGTAAGCCCAAGACCCTATATTTGGTCTTTAGGACTAACAAATAAATAAATATTCAAACAAACAAGTGAACTGGCAATCAATTGACCTCAAAGTATTAAAGACTTTTTTAAACATTTTTTAAAAATTTTATTTATTTATTTATTTGACAGAGAAAGAGGGAGAGAGAGAGAGAATGGGCATGCCAGGGCCTCCAGCCGCTGCAAACGAACTCCAGATGCATGCGCACCCTTGTGCATCGGCTAACGTGGATCCTGGAGAATCAAACCTGGGTCCTTCGGCTTTGGAGGCAAACGCCTTAACCACTAAGCTATCCCTCCAGCCTGACATTTCTTTTTTTATTACATCATTTTATCAATTGTGGTGGTGGGTCTGGCATATTTTGGGAAAGTGCTTTACCACTGAGCTACAGCCCCGGCCCCACATGCGATTTTTAGTGATGTCAATAACTCTTCATCCATGTAACCCTCTCAGTGGTAGACATGGGAAGAACATTTAAAGCACAGGGTGATTAAGGTCTGGGGTGGTCAGGTCATGGGGTAGCACAGCTTCCCATATCCTGGAGCAGAATGGTTCAGTGACGAAAGGGTGTCTGGAGAAAGACTGCCACGTGCAAAGCTGCCCCACCTCCCCTGACTCCCAGAGAGACTTCCATATTCCCATGAGACTCCTCAACTGCACCACAGGAACACGCATCCTGGGGACGCTTTGCCAGATGCCAAGGCAGGTAACCCATCACGATGGCTAACACCGATGAATGATTTGTGGTCCCATAGGTGGTCCCTTCAGATTGCACACATGTTGCTTTCTCTAGATATTGGTGATGTTGATATAAGAGTCTCCACGCATAGAGGAAGATGAAGGGGGAAGCTGGTCTGCTTTCGTGTCTGCAAAGGTGGAGGACAAAGACGCATCTCAAGGATGATGGAAGGGAAGAAATGCTAAGTATGCACTCTCATTTGGACGCCCACATTGGTCCAGCTGATAGAAGGCCAGGGTGCTATTTATCTCTTTTTATTTTTATTTATTTATTTTTATTTGAGAGAGAGAAAGAGAGAGAGAATTGGCCTGGTCCACTACCCACTTGCACCACCTAGTGGTCATGTGTGACCTTGCACTTGCCTTGCCTTTGTGCTTCTGGCCTACATGGGATCTGGAGAGTCAAACATGGGTCCTTTGGCTTCGTAGGCAAGCACCTTAACCACTAAGACACCTCTCCAACCCATTATATCTCTTTTTGCATTTAAATTGGTTTTATTTTATTTATTTATTTGACAGGGAAAGAGGGAGAGAGAGAGAGAATGGGTGCACCAGGGCCTCCAGCCACTGCAAACGAACTCCAGACGCGTGCACCCTCTTGTGCATCTGGCTAACGTGGGTCCTGAGGAATTGAACCTGGGTCTTTGGCTTTGCAGGCAAGTGCCCTAACCACTAAGTCATCCCTCCAGCCCCATTATCTCTTTTGTAAAATATTTATTTATTTATGAAGATAGAGAAAGGCAGAGACAAAAAAGAGAGACTGAGAGAATGGGTTGCCAGGGCCTGTAATCACTGCAAATGAACACCAAACACCTGTGTCACCTTGTGCATCTGTCTTTACGTGAGTACTGGAGAACTGAACCAGGGTCCTTATGTTTTTCAGGTAAACGCCTTAACCACTGAACCATCTCTGCAGCCCCAGGTGCATATTTATCTTATGGCAAATATATGAAAGTGGAGAGATAAAGCCATCTGTCTGCAAAGATTTGAGGTTAGTTTGGTGTGAAAAATCTATTAAGTACATGATACCTACTCCACTGATGTAGAGTTGCTGTGTCGTTATTCATATATGTTAGAGCAGAAGTCCACCAATCCAACCAATAGTCAGTAGAAGGAAGACTTGCCTTGGACGGGCTGCTGGAGGGGTCATGGTGTGGCACCTCCTATCTGCCTCAATCCAGAGCAAAGCTAGTGTTAAGGTCAGATGGTGTGGCCACCCTGTGCCCCCTCACACACACACATATACACTCTCAAAAACACCTGGAAGTTTTATTGGGCATATGGTGTTTAGAGGTGATCAAGTTAGAATAATTTCATTAGACTAGGTTCTAATTCAGTGTGGCTGGTATTCTGATAAAAAGGATGAATTTGAACATAGATCTACATATAGGGAAGACGCTAAAGAGATATAGCAAAGGCTGGAGAGATAGGTTAGTGGTTAAGGCACTTTCTTGTAAAGCTAAAGGACTCAGGTTTGATTCTCCAGTACCTGAGTAAAGTCAGATGTACAAGGTGGCACGTGTGCCCGGAGTGTGCAATGGTTAGAGGCCCTGGAGTGTCAATTCTGTCTATATATCTACCTTTCTCTCTCTCTCTCTCTCTCTCTCTCTATCTCTCTCTCACGCACACACACACACACACACACACACACAATTCAAATAAATAAAATTGAAAATAGTTAAAGCAGAGAGAGAGATAGCGAAAGTGGTCATGCACTAACCAAGGACAGGTCTAGAAGAGTTCATTCCCTTACAGCCCCCAGGAGAATCAACTTGCTAAGACCTTGACTTTGGTCTTCCGGCCCCTAGCATGGGGTGGCAATGCAGATCTGTTTTAAGCCACCCCCACACACTGGCTTGAAATGCTCCTTGGAATCTTGCACATTTGGTGAACTGAATTTCTAATCCAGCTAAAAATCAATAGATGATTTGGCTTCTTGGAGGAATTTTCAGATTCCAGGAATCACTTAATATCATAACTTTGAAAAAAAAAAAAAAACAAATCCATTTCAAGTATCACCAGCAGTGCAAAAGTCCATAGAAATTCAATTAACCAAATTTACAGCTCAGAGAAGGGGAAAAATTCAAATGAACATTTATGGAAATTTACTCAGAGTTTATGTCTAGGGAAATAAACAAGGAAGGATGCTGTAATTGTGCAATGTAGCATTAGGAAGCCATGGGCAAGGAAGAGGCTTTGGGGGCTTTGAATCTCAGCCCGGCTATGTGTCAGGGATCTGACCTGCAATAGCTCACTTCCGTGCACTGATCCTCAACTTCCTCAAAGAGAACTGGGGTGTAGATGCTTAAAAAAGACACTTCAGCCACACAAGCCTTTCATCTCAGCACTCGGGAGGCAGAGGTAGGAGGATCGCCATAAGTTCGAGGCCATCCTGAGACTACATAGTGAATTCCAGGTCAGCCTGGGTTACAGTAAGACCCTACCTCGAAAAAAGAAAAAATTTAAAAAAGACACATCAAGAGGCACAGGGCTTCACACATGGTGACATAGCTAATTGTTGCCATAATGATAAGGGCTGTGAGCAGATGATTGCTTTGCTTTATAAATAAATAATTAAATAAAAATAAATCAAACCCAGGTTCAATTCCCCAGAACCCACATAAGCCAGATGATCATAGTGGTACATGCTTCTGGAGCTCATTTGCAGTGGCTGGAGGCCCTGGTGCATCCACGCTCTCCCTCCTCTCTTTCTCCCTCTCTCTCATAAATAAATGAATATATTTTTTAAAAAATGCATGGGGCTGGAGAGATGGTTTAGCAGTTAAGCGCTTGCCTGTGAAGCCTAAGGACCCTAGTTCGAGGCTTGATTCCCCAGGACTCACGTTATCCAGATGCACAAGGGGACGCACGCGTCTGGAGTTTGTTTGCAGTGGCTGGAAGCCCTGATGAGCCCATTCTCTCTGTCTACCTGCCTATTGCTGTATCTCTCTCTCTCTCTCTCTCGAATAAATAAAAAAAATATTAAAAAAAAAAACACAAGTGGGCTGGAGAGATGGCTTAGCGGTTAAATGCTTTCCTGTGAAGCTTTAGGACCCCGGTTCGAGGCTCGGTTCCCCAGGTCCCACGTTAGCCAGATGCACAAGGGGGCGCACGCGTCTGGAGTTCATTTGCAGAGGCTGGAAGCCCTGGCGCGCCCATTCTCTCTCTCTCCCTCTATCTGTCCTTCTCTCTGTGTCTGTCGCTCTCAGATAAATAAGTAAAAAAATAAATAAATAAAATTAAAAAAAATTAAAAAAACACAAGCTTTGTTTGGTTTTCAGCCTTTTTATATGAAACTTACTGACTTTTATTTGCACACAATTCCTTGCTTGCTTCTTACACTGAATAGTCGTAGCATTGCAAACAGTGCGCTGTCCATTGTAAACATGAAGTTCAAGAATACAGATCTACCACTAAGCTATTCGTTATGCCTAAGCCCAGAAAAGCACCAAACGTTTTACGCACACAGGCATCATTTTTCATGCATCGTGATGGGCCTCAAAAGAAGGTGGCTAAGCTGTCTTATTTGGGCAGTATTATCAGAACAGCAAATCGCCTTTGAATAAATATCATTTGATCCTCTTTGACTTTATGATTTGGAATCGATTTCAAGGATAATAAATCTCCCTTCTTGTCACTCATTTCTGAGCTGTGGTATGGACCGGTGGAGCCAAAGCTAAAATGCACTACTTAGAGCAAAGAGAGGAGATATTGTCTAACAAAGCCAACCAAGTTAGACGCCATGAAGTGGATGAAAATGGATAATAAATACTCAAAGCCGAGGGAGATCGCACTGACTAAAAAATAGAGCAAAAAGTATGAGGAAACAGAGATACTCGGTCTGCGAATACAATGAACACAGACACTCCAAAGGTAAGTGAAGAAAGTTTGTTGGGGGTGCTGGAGAGACAGCTTAGCAGTCAAGGCATTTGCCTGCAAAGCCAGAGGACTCGGGTTCAATTCACCGGGACCCTGGTAAGCCAGATGCACAAGGTGGCGCATGCGTCTGGAGTTTGCTTACAGAGGCTGAAGGCATGCCCGTTATCTCCCTCCCCTCTCTGTTTGCCTCTCTCTCTCTCAAATAAATAAAATAAAATAAAATTTATTTTAGGAAAAGAAAGAAAGTGTGTTGGATATGGCCAGTTTTGAGCTAAGAAAATCTCAAGAAGGAGTCAGGAGGACAGCCCTTTGGTGCAACAAAAGATCTTGGAAAGTTATCTGTTCACTGAAGCATGTGTTATACGACATGTTATGTAGCCTCTCTTTAGAGGGACGAATTTGCACTCTGAATTGCTCAAAACCATGCCATTTCTCGAGAGTCTCGACGTCGTAGAAGGCACCCAGGGACCGCTCATCACGCACACTTCCTGGGGGCGCCCAGTACATAAGGACACAGGTCTCCGGGGCTCCAGAGACTGTGTTGGCAGATTCATCTGAGAGAGCAGCCTTCTACCTCCGTGGCTCTCCTGCGGAATCGCTTATGACAGCTTATGCCCTTCCCGTGGTACATTCTCAAGCAAGACAAATCCTTCCTTCTTTGGGAGTACTACAACACAGAACTACTCATAGACATGTATGATTTTTACTGCAAGTGATAAACACAACAGTAACTGCTATTTACTTGTGTTTGTTTTTATTTTCGTTTTTATATTTTTTAGAGAGAAGAAAGAGGCTCAGCCACTGCAATCCAGCTCTGGGTGCTTGCGCCACCTAGTGGGCATGTGCGGTCTTGCGCTTGCCTCACCTCTGTGCGTCTGGCTTACGTGGGATTCTGGAGAGTCAAACATGGGTCCTTAGGCTTCACAGGCAAGCGCCTTAAATGCTGAGACATCTCTCCAGCCCAGATATATATATATTTGACATGGAGAAAAAAGCAGAGGGGGAGAGAAAGAGAGAGAATGGGCACACCAGGGCCTCCAGCCACTGTAAGCGAACTCCAGATGCATGCGCCCCCTTGTGCGTCCGGCTTACATGGGTCCTGGAGAGTCAAACATGAGTCCTTAGGCTTAGCATGGAAAAGCCTTAACTGCTAAGCCATCTCTCCAGCACCCCCAGCCCTTGATTTTTGCTTTTAATTAATGGATGCTCAGTGATTATTTGTTGATGGCGTGAATGCTCAGACTGGTTATGTGGAATTTCCTAGTTATGAACTGAGTGGTAGAATTCGATCTGGTTATCCAATCCCCGTACTAGAAAAGAATCTATGCTCAAAGGTACCTTCTGTCAAGGGTGGGGCATGGCTAAATGACCGGCTACTTCTTCTGTTGAGCACCCGTGCAGGTCTGGGAGATGAAAGGGCAGTCGAAGCAGAGGGGTAGTAGCAAGTACCCAACACCTGTCAGTGAGAAGACGGTGGAGAGATATGGCAATGACGGGATGAGAGATCAGCAGACCGAAGAAAGGTAGCCACATACTGTAGAACTGAGTGGGGGAACTGACTATTTTATTTTTATTTTTTATTTGAGAGAGAAAGAGCAAATGGTCATGCCGAGGCCTCAGCCACTGCAATCCATCTACAGATGTTTCCGCCACCTAGTGGGCATGTGTGATATTGCGCTTGACTCTCCTTTGGGCATCTGGCTTAAGTGAGATTCTGGAGAGTGGAACGTGGGTCCTTAGGCTTCTCAGGGAAGTGCCTTAACCACTAAGCCATCTGTCCAGCCCTGTGGAACTGAATTTTTAAGAAAATGAAGGTCTAAGTACCATCTCATTTCACAGTACTTTGATGAATATAAATATCATGCATCTCCTCAAACCATCAAAATGTCTGGCACATAAATTTAAAAAATAACATGTGTGAATATGGTTTCTTTTGTGGGAGGGGGAGGGGCAACATCTGGGGAGATAACCCAGGAGTTCAAGTCCACAGTGGGCCTAAGTGATGTGGAAAGGGGAGATCCTGATTCTGACTGGGAAATCACTTGAAAGCTGAAGTAATTCAGCAACTAGATCCTGGAAGTTCCTAGAGCTCTGGAGACATGGTGGGATTTTTTTTTTTTTTTTAAACAATCTGTGCAATGAGGATTTGAGCCAAGTTTTTCTAGACTTCAGGAAATAGGATGAACCCAGTTGACCCTTATGAAGAAAAATTTCCATATCCCACAAACAGTAAAACCTTAACCAAAGTTTAATGTCGTCGCCGCCAGAAACCCAGCTTCCTGTTGTTGACTAGTAACCAAAAGTGCATAGTTACACACAAGTCACCAGCCTCTTCTTGTCCCCCAACCTTCCTTCCACTGGCCAGGTGAACAGTCCAACCAAGTCTGTTTCAGTCCCAGCGATCTGTCAGTTACAGAGGATTAGTTGAAAGAATTATGGACGCATGTTATATAGATGCTTAATTCAACTCTAAAAGGAAATAGGGACATGAAGTAAAACGGTATAGGGAGAAACTCTTTAGGAATGTAAAAGGTGAGAGCATTTGACTTACAGAATAAAGGAAAGGATGACATCTCAGCCTTTTATTTTATTTTGCATTGGGTGTGCCAAGTAGGAGAACCTGAAATGCAGGTCAGGTTATTAAAGTGAATTAGTAAAGGAAATTTATGGCACTTGCAGAATCAACAATCACCTGGTAGATTAAAAGGAACAGGAAATGGTTATGGGTGACATTAAGATTCTATGCTTGGGTGATTAATGACAAATATAATATAGTAAATATAGTAAATAAAATATACTAAAGCCTTGGACTGTATTATGCAAACAGCCTGTGTGAATTATTATTATTATGTGTTTTTTTTGGTAGGGAAATCACGGGGTTTCAATTTGGCGGAGAAAGAACATTTGCGGGAATGTCCGGAGAGACTCAGCAAATATTGTGCAATGTGGTAGCTGCCCTCCTAGGTAATCAAGGCACTAAAAGAAGGGCAAAAGGATAATGTTAAATCCACCTGTGAATACCAACTGGGCACTGTCCCCAACGTTGGCAGCATGCATCTCTCTAAGTCTATTTACTGTCTTTATACTGCCCCTGGGACACATTGTCTTTGCATCATATCTCGTTTTTCTTTGCCTGTGTGGTGGGCTTGTGTGTAAGTCTGTTCACACGGTGTCTGGGATGCGCATGCGTGTGTGTGCCTGCATGCAGCCAGGAGATAATGACAGCTGTCCTCCTTAGATGACCTCCACCTTACTCTTTTCTGAAACAGGGTCTGTCACTGAACCCTCCTCTCTCCACTTGGCCTGTGCTTCCCCAACACCTGGGCAAGTCCACGTTTACTCAGGTACTGCAAGTCCCCAATCGGGTCCTCCTAAGAGCGCAGCAAAGTCCTTTACCACCGGAGCCATCTCTCCAAGAACCTGAGTCGTATCTTTTTTTTAACCCTGGCAATACAGACTGAATTTTCCTGAAAAGGATGCCTTGCCACGCTGCACCTAATGCTGCAGTAGGGAACGATGAATTGTCCAGTAAAATACATCTGGAATCAAGGTGAAGAAGGGAACTGCTGAAAAATGGATTCAGGACTCTTAGCCCACATGGAGTCCTAGGCTCTGCCTCAGGCATTTGCAGAAAAACGGTTTCACCCTACACAAAACGGTTCCAAGTTGAAGCATCCACCGAATGCAACAATACTAGGTAAAGACTACCCCCTAGTGGTCGACACTGAGAACGGCAAGACCAAGCCAAACAAAAATGTGAAAGAACTGACCAAAGTCAATG